>NC_045439.1:53630347-53856065 GCF_002776525.5 Piliocolobus tephrosceles | reverse complement strand
TCATCAAAGACCAGAGACAGATAAAACCACAAAGATGGGGTTTTGATATAGGTGTCCTTCCTGTTTGATAGTTTTCCTTCTGACAGTCAGGACCCTCAGCTATAGGTCTGTTGGAGATTGCTTGAGGTCCACTCCAGACCCTGTTTGCCTGGGTATCAGCAGCAGAGGTTGCAGAAGATAGAATATTGCTGAACAGCGAGTGCACCTGTCTGATTCTTGCTTTGGAAGCTTCCTCTCAGGGGTGTACTCCACCCTGTGAGGTGTGGGGTGTCAGACTGCCCCTAGTGGGGGATGTCTCCCAGTTAGGCTACTCAGGGGTCAGGGACCCACTTGAGCAGGCAGCCTGCCCCTTCTCAGATCTCAACCTCCCTGTTGGGAGATCCACTGCTCTCTTCAAAGCTGTCAGACAGAGTCGTTCGCATCTGCACAGGCTTCTGCTCCTTTAGCTGAGCCTTGTCCCCAGAGGCGGAGTCTACAGAGACAGGCAGGTTTCCTTGAGCTGCTGTGAGCTCCACGCAGTTCAAGCTTCCCAGCGGCTTTATTTACCTACTTAAGCCTCAGCGATGCCGGGCGCCCCTCCCCCAGCCTTGCTGCTGCCTTGCGGTTAGATTGCCACAGACTGCTGTGTTAGCAAGGAGGGAGGCTCCGTGGGCGTGGGACCCTCCCAGCCAGGTGTGGGATATATTCTCCGGTGTGCTGGTGTTACAGCGCAGTATTGGGGTGGGAGTTACCCGATTTTCCAGGTGTTGTGTGTCTCAGTTCCCCTGGCTAGGAAAAGGGACTCCCTTCCCCCTCGCGCTTCCCAGGTGAGGCGTTGCCTCGCCCTGCTTCAGCTCTCGCTGGTCAGGCTGCAGCAGCTGACCCGCACGGATTATCCGGCACTCCCGAGTGAGATGACCCCAGTACCTCAGTTGAAAATGCAGAAATTACCGGTCTTCTGTGTCGCTCACGCTGGGAGATGGAGACTGGAGCTGTTCCTATTCGGCCATCTTGTTCCGCCCCTAATTTCTAAATTTTCTTTGATCTCAGGCTAATAAATTCAAGTAGTTTTATTTTTTCCCTTCATCTGTTTAGTAATAAGGAACGTTTTTTATTTTAGGAGCTAGGAAGGTTAGAATGTTTTTAAAACTATGATTAATGAAAATAGAGGATTTTTCAGGATGTATTTTGTGAACTGCTACTTGTCAGATTTAACACTTTTGTGACCAAATTCTTCCGTTAAAAACATGGCTTTAGATGAACTGTATTCTTTTAAAATTTTAATCGTGTGTTCTTCTTGATACTTAGCATCTTCTCCACTCATGATGAAAGAGGGTCATTTTTTTTTTTCTGTTTTGCACTATAAATACACACAGCTTTTATATTCCTTCAAAATAAAAAGCTGCTTTCCCATCTTTTGTTCCCCTTTCCAAAGGGAATAGAAAAAAAAATCAATTACCAAACAGAGAGCAATTTGAAATATTTGAATAGATCACATTTAAATTCCATGTAGTAAAAAGAAACAGTTTGCAGCAATGTAGATTTGCTTAACAATTTTCTTTAAATTTAAGGATCATGTGTGGCTTCCACTGATCCATTAGGAACAGATCATCTTTAGTAAAGGTTTTTCACTAAAATTGCTTTCATGTGAAAGACAATTACTTTAATATAATAAGTTTGTTACAATTTATATGACGTGCTCCAGAGAGTTTAAGAAATTGCATGCAAAAAGTTTTTTATATATATAACTCTCATATTTTTATTTTATTATTTATTCATTTATTTTTATTTCTTTGAGACAGGATCTCACTCTGTCACGCAGGCTAGAGTGCAGTGGCACTGTCTCTGCTCACTGCAGCCTCGACCTCCAGGGCTCAGGTGATTCTCCCACTTTAATCTCCCATGTGGCTAGGACTGCAAGTGCCACACCACCACACCTGGCTAATTTTAAAAAAATTTTTTCTAGAGACAGGGTTTTGCCATGTTACTTAGGCTGGTCTTGAACTTATGGGCTCAAGTGATCCACTCAGCTTGGCCTCCCAAAGTGCTGAGATTACAGGCGTGAGCCACTGCAGCTGGCCCACTCTCATATTTTTTAAAAAGAAACTGTAGAATCAATTCTTTAAAATGATTCTCAGATAGTAAACAACAGGAAAGGTAAAGGCGTTAGAGAGGTGGATCAGGAGTGAAGGGAATATGCGTGTGTGTGTTGGTGGTGGGGGTAGGGGTAGATTAAATAAATGGTATGTTTACCTTTTTTATTTTGTTTAAAACATGTTTTCTGCCCTGGTGTTTCTGACATGTTCACAAACACAAATTCAACATTGAAATAAAATCAAACAGTTAAAAAAGCCTGTCCCTTCGAGGAGGTTGGAAGAAGATCCTGGCATCTGTGTTTCAGGGCCTGGGAGTGCTTCTCAGGCTGTGAACCTGGGCACAGGGAGCTGGCAGGCACGCTTAGGCTGGCAGGCATCATTGTCTGATGCTGCATAGGAAGGGGGATGTGGCTGCAGGAACCACTTTAAAGAAACCAGCGCTCCCTGGTGATGAGTGATGAGCTCTCAGGAATGAAGGGTCTTGAAGGAGGTAAGTGGAGGCAGGGGGCAGTTGTGGTAGGGTAAGAGGAGGAGGGGCAAAGTGAACTTTCCAATACTCAGCATAAGCCATCAGTCCCTTTCACAACAGCCATCTGTGCTCTTTGGCCTCCCCTCTCTCCCTGCTATTCCAGAAGTGCTAGGCAACAGCTTCCCTCCTCCTGGCAAGGACCTTGCCTAGCACACTCATCAGAAAAACACAGCAGTGGTGCATTACATCAGCACAGGGTGGGGCCTGGAGAACACAGCAGCCCCTCACTGCTTGGAGTGGGGATGATTCAACTCCATTCAGGAGTGGGTCAAGGGAGAAAATCCACAGCTCAAACCTAATGATTTTTGCTTCTTGTTTACAAGTTTGAAATGTGAGTGAGGTAGAGCGTCAGAGCCCTTAGGATCTTTTGCTTTAAAGGTATCCCTTGTGAGGATGCCTTTGATGCTCCTCTGAATTACTTTTTGCTTTTCTACACTCATCTTTAAAAAAACACACACACACACTGCTTTAGTTTTTAATAGTTCTTGTCATGATGCAAAGGGCCTGACTCCAGCTGTTCTTCCCAAACGTCTTGGAGAGGCCTGGTTACATCTCGTTCTCGTAAATCTTGAATCCAGTTCTAGCAAGTCTTTAAGCCTGACCCTGACGTGCCCAGGCAATGCATGATTAGAAACAGGAGGGGTGGAAAAGTCCTGTGCCAAGCCGTGTCCACTGAAAAAATACATCTTCTGGCAATGGCTGTTTCAACATGTGGAGCAAAGTGGCACATGTCTGACTGTACGAAGCAAGGCAAGGCCAGAGACGTACAAACTTACTTTTGTATTTTTATATGACTTTACCAAGAAGACCAAAGTCAACACATGGCTACAGATTTGCTGACAATATCTGGGCCTTTGGAGAGAAGCCCCTGTTATCCATAAAAGTATATTTTTTTGCCTATTGTGTTTTTTGATGGAGATATAATTTAATAAATATTAAATTATTTATGAAAATATTTCTCACCATATTATATCCATATATTACATGCCTATTTTATGTCTATATTGTAATATATGTCTATTATATGTCCATATTATAATACATGTCTATATAATATATCAATTATTAAAATGTATTGATATTAAATTTTAATGACATTATTCAATATTTAGTAAAGTTAAAATGCAATCAGAAATTGAAAGTTTGCCAAAACCCCTGGGTGGGGCTTCATGACTAGTTCTAGTCAATGCATTTTGAGTGAAATGATGTATGTCACTTCCTGGCTGAGACAGTTAAAAGCTGTTACCTAATCCTTCAGCTCTCCCTCCCATACTCCAATTGAAGAGACCACATCTTGACATGGTGGAACCACCTGATAGAAGCACCTGAATCACCACCGGAAGAATAACTGTTCTGGAGAGCCCTTCAAAACCTAAATTGGGGTCTGCATAAGCAAGAAATCAATTTTCAAATGTAAGCCTTTGAGATTTCTAGCTTTGTTTGTTTCTGCAGCATTAGCTAGTCTATACTACCTAATACTTTCTACACCAACATCTCTCAGATGAAGAAGAAAAGCTGTACAAGAAAGAGGAATTAAGCAAAATATGGAGGTATAGAGGTCATATATTCAGATCATCAAATACCTGACCGAGGAGTTAGCGAAGTCAGCACTGAGGAAGAGGCCATTAAGAAGAAAAGTGGTGGCCAGGCGTGGTGGCTCATGCCTGTAATCCCAGCACTTTGGGAGGCCGAGGTGGGTGGATCATGAGCTCAGGAGATTGAGACCATTCTGGCCAACATGGTGATACCCCATCTCTACTAAAAATACAAAAATTAGTTGGGTGTGGTGGCACATGCCTGTAGTCACAGCTACTCGGGAGGCTGAGGCAGGAGAATCACTTGAACCTGGGAGGCGTAGGTTGCAGTGAGCCGAGATTGTGCCACTGCACTCCAGCCTGGAGACAGAGTGAGACTCCATCTCAAAAAAAAGAAAACAAAACAAAACAAAAAAACAACGAAAAAAAGGTGAGGTGGGGGGCACTGTTCCTATACTTCTGTGGTGAAGTGGAATATTAAAACATTTTAATATTTGGTATTTAAAATATTGTCAGACATTTTCAAGAGACAAATTGGTACAACCTTTTTAGAAGGCGATTTAGCAACATAAATGAATAATTAAATTGTGCAGATTCTTTGGCCCAGCAATTTCACTTCTAGAAACTGATCTAGAAATAATGGGTAAGTGTGAAAATGTATGTGTTCAAGGATGTTTATTGCAAAATTAGTGGGAAATTATAAATATCATAAATATTCAACCACTGGAAATTCTGCAAGTAACAAATTTCATTTCTACCTTAGAATACTCTACATGAAGTACATAGTATTGAAGAGTGTATAGTAATGAAGAGCTAGATTTCTGTATATTATGGACATGATAGCCACACTAGAGGTAGGTAGCCTCTAAGATGGTCGCCAATCATCCGTGCTTCCTAGTATTCATGCCATAGTGGCATCCCCTCTGCTTGTGTGTGGGCTAGACCTAGTGACTTGCTTTTAATGAATAGATACAGCAGAAGTAATAGAACAACACCTTGGAGATGTCATCTGTCTCAACAAAAAGATGGCTTCTGTCTTGCTTGTCCTCTTTTGCTTTCTCATTTGCTTGCTCTCAGGAAAATCAGCTGCACGTTGTGAGCTAGCCTGTGGAGAAGTCCACATGTCTATCACCATACCTGGCATATAATAGACCTTCAAAAAATATTTTTCATATTTTAATTCAGCAAATTTTTGTTGAACACCTGCCTGTATGTCCAGGCATTGTGTAAGCTCTCCTATAGAGTGTTGAGCTAGTAGGCACAGTTCTTCCCCTCATAAAGGGTATAGTCTAGGGAAGGAAGTCAGTATTAAGAGGGCAAAGAAGCTTGTGGGGGAGCTCTGAGGTGGGGGCCACATTGGAGTGTTTGGGGAATGAGTAATGGTGGCTGAAGTAGAGTGAGGGAGAGGTAGATGGTGAGAGGTAGAGCTGGAGATGTGGGTAGAGGCCATATGAAAATTTCTTGATTTTATCCTAAGTGCGATGTGAAGCCACAGCAAAGGCTTTGAGTAGGGAAGAGGGGAATCATTGTATTTTGAAAAGTTTACTCTGACTGCTTTGTGGAGAATAGGCTGGCCACAGGCAAGAAAGTAGGAAGGCTAGGGCCGGGCGCGGTGGCTCAAGCCTGTAATCCCAGCACTTTGGGAGGCCGAGACAGGCGGATCACGAGGTCAGGAGATCGAGACCATCCTGGCTAACATGGTGAAACCCCGTCTCTACTAAAAAAAATACAAAAAACTAGCCGGGCGAGGTGGCAGGAGCCTGTAGTCCCAGCTACTTGGGAGGCTGAGGCAGGAGAATGGCGTGAACCCGGGAGGCGGAGCTTGCAGTGAGCTGAGATCCGGCCACTGCACTCCAGCCTGGGCAACAGAGCCAGACTCCGTCTCAAAAAACAAACAAACAAACAAAACAAAACAAACAAAAAAAAGAAAGTAGGAAGGCTGATGATGAGGCAATGACATTGGCTCAGGTGAGGGAGGTGGCAGTGGAAAGGGAGGGAAGTGGCTGGTTTGGTATACATTGTGGGGACTGTACTGACAGAGTTGTGGTTGATTACTGGACATGAGGGAAGGGAAAGGTCAGGAATGACCTCTATATTACTGTCATTACGGCGCATTTACTGAGCCAGGAAACACTGGAGGAGAGGCTGCTGGGGGAAGAAAGATGAACAATTCGCTTTGAAATGCCTCAAAAATATTCAAAAAGAGTTTCCAACTAAGCAGTTAGACAGTAGGTCTTGGATGCAAAAAATAATTCTAGGCTGAAGACAGCAATTTGGGCATGGTAGTTTACAGATGGTTTCTAAATCCATGGGAGAGATTGAGGAGGGAGGATAAAGTGAGAAGTCAGGACTTAGGGCTGGAATAATACATGGAATATACTTAGTACCATGTCTGATACAGGGGAAGCACTCAATAAATGTAAGTTCTCGTTATCATTGTTGTTGTTAATAGACACAGAGATAAAACTAGCAGAGCATGGTGACACAGAAACCAAGATTACACGGTGTGTGTCGAGGAGGAGGTGGCCAAATGAATGCCATAGGAAGTGAAGTAATGTTGCATGAGAAACATTCAACCATTCATAGAGTGGTTTGCTGGTAAAAGGGTTTAGGGGGTGCCAGTTTAGTTACTCACCCCTGTGTAGGATACCTATGGAACACCACAGGGGGCCTCTGAGGAGAAACATCTCTTTATTGCTATTGTGTCCCCAGACCAGTGAGCATGACCTGCTCTGTGGCTTTACTTGCAGCTATTAAACCACCAATAAACCTTTGTTGTTTAAATCAGATTTAGGAGACAACCAGGGTCCTTTTAGCCATCTGGGTGCATTCTTAGGTATAACTGAACCAACAGAGTGAGGAGTCCCTATAGCTATGCCGCAATGAGTTTGTTCCCATTTTGTTCAGGACAGAGCAGAGTCTAAGCATAGATAGACTAGGGCTACTGACATGGTGTGATTTGAGGGGCTCAGAGAGTCCTCTATATCTTGCCTCTGATTCTTCTCTGGTTGGGAGAGATAAGAAGGAAGGATGAAGTCATTGAGGGCCTGGAGAACAGGCTGGTGATGTTTAACTCATTCTAATAAGATCTCACTGTGGAAGGGCTGAGGTAACCAAGAAGTACAGCCCAAGACACCAGAAGCTGAGAGAGAGAGAGAGAGAGAGAGAGTGTGCATGTTTCCAGATGTCTGTGTATGTGTGATGTGTGAACAAAGGCAGTATGGCATGAGAAGGCAATGGAAGGAGGAGGAGAGACTGCTCAACTTGCCTTGGAGGTTGCTCCATCTTATACAATCACCTTTGCAGGTCGGATGGCCCAAGATATCTAAGAAGTTCAGGATTGTCTCAGCTATGAGGAAGTGGCATTATCTGACCACAGGGCCTTATCACAGGCTGCTTCCCTGATACAAGGTGAAATTCAGACTTCTTGGATGCTGTACAGGTGGCCTCATTTGAAGAAAATTCGATACACGGAAATCTAAATTTTTGAAATGATTCACTCAATTGAAATCTGATTGAGGGCAAAGATCGTGTCTTATATTTCTTTCATATCCTTTGCCCATTAAGTCTTCCATAAATACACATTGTTTCTCTACTAAATAATTCACCTCAAGGTTCTTGGAAATAATGAGCCCCCTTAGCACTCTAAAGATACATTTCTATTTTCAAAGATTTCCTGGCAGCTCTTTAGGGGTGTATCTATTCTATAGTCAGAAATACATCTGTAGACAATTTTAGTTCAAGTGCACGTATAACCAAACAGAATCAAATTCATGCGTTCATAATGGCTTATCATGATGTTGCTTAGTTTGGCAGTTTTATTTTAATAGGCAAATGTGTACTTTATAATCAAGAATAATTCTATTCCTAGGTGCATAGGAGGCAAAAAAGGAGCAGAGGAAACTGGGTACTTCCAATTGGAGTCAATGTCCAGGCAGATAGTTATAGTCCTTTAAGAGGTCTCTTGGCTTCTAGAAGAACAAGTTTCTGGGGTCTCAGGACCACTCCGAAAAGAAAATAGATCTCCTGAATGTAAAGAACTTGCATTTGTTCCAGGTGACAAAATTCCCCTCTGTTCTCCCCTGTTCCAGTAGTATAGAGGCGACACATTTGGTGACAATGATCCTCAGTCTCTGAGGTGGCCTGAGGCTTGCTATGGGCTGTGCCATCTCACTCGCTACCAGGCTCAGGTCCTGATGCATACACACCACTCAAGCAACCCTGCATGGCCAACAAGAGCCTTCCTTCTCCAATTCAAAAAGGATGGCACCTTTCTCTTCTAAAGGAGTTTCTATTTTGTGTAATTAATAAAAAATTAGGGGGCCTTTTCTCAAAATAATTCTGTACGTGTGTATATATATATATATGTATATAATTCCTTTTGAAAGTATACATTTTATTAATAACTTCTGCTACTGTTGGACTTACCACTGGATTCATGAACACAATCTCCCTTTGGCATTACTGTTGAATTCCAAGGAGCTAAAATGTTTTGGTAGAGAGTGGAGAGGAAAGGGAGCTAAAGGATCCTTTCCTATGAGAAGCTGGACTTATTTTACTCTTTGGTGTTCTAATTTCTCTTAGTGTGTGTCTCCTTGTACCATTGCTGTAGCACATCATGACCACAAATATTCCTCTCTCTGGGGAGGGCTGTTAGTGTGTTCCCAGAGAGACAAGCTGTTTGAAGTGAATACGTTCTCTCCTTGAGCATGCTAAGAACAGACTTTTATACACTTATTCCTGTGTGACCACCCAGACTGTAAGTGTCTTGGAACTTTGGGGCTCATAATTCAAGGAAACCACTTTTATGCACAAATGAGAAATACATCCTCAGTTCGTGCATCACTGAGGCCTGGGCTGTGAGGAAATGGCAGCTCACAGAAGGAACAAGAAAACCACAGCTTTGTTTACAAAATTGGCTGCTTGAAGCAAGTGTGCTAGCACTTTGGACAGATTATATACGCTCAAATTTGCTAAATCACTTATAGAAATCTCTTTTAAAAACAGAGATCTTTCCTTAAGCTGCTGTGTTCTGAATTAGACACATCTCTATTTAAACCCCATTAATCTGTACTATTATGGTTATGTGCAGGTGCAAGTGTGGAAAAGCAAACATTTGAGAAAAGCCACGGCCTTTCTTTACAGGGCAGCAAAGCTCAATTTGCAATTTGCAATGATCTGATACTTTCCAATGGGTGAGCAAAGAGCTTAAGGATTGCATTCTCTTCAGAACAATGAGGCTGTTCAATAATCTGCAATTTTAGTTTGTTCAAATAAGTAATAGAAAACGATTTCACCAATTCTTTTTAGGCATAAGGGTGTCACAGAGGTTTTTTTCTAATGAAGTGTCACTGACCTGGCCACAAGTGGCCAGGAAGAACGTCCTAAAATTCAGCTACATATGAAGAATGGATGGATTCCCCAGGTTTGGACAGATGAGGAGTTAAGTCTAGAGGAGGCTACTTAGGCAAAAAGGAGCATGTAGGTAATAATAAGTCAGAGTGCCCGTGTTAGAAAGTCCAACAATACCCTTGGGTGGAGATCAATTTTTCCTTGCTTGCTTTTCTGCTTCCTGCTGGGTGTGGATGGACCAGAGTTTCTAGGAGCCAATTCCTGGCCTAAAGAAGATGAGAGACCTGCGGATGATGGCAACAATCATGATAGTCAGTGCTTAGCTGATGACTACTATGCTTACTATGCTAAGCATTTTACATATTGTAACTCATTAGTCCTCACAGCGACTCTATGACACAGATGCTAGTATTGTTTCCATTTTACAGATGTAGAAAATGAAAGAGAGAAAATAAGAGTTTATATAACACCTAAGCACAATAAATGGTGGTACCAGGATTTGAACACAGGCAGTCTGTCCCCAGAGTCCATGCTCATAACTCTATTGCTTGGCATATATTATTCAACATAATTTGGCTTGCCTAGTAAAATGTTTTTCTGATGAACCCACAGTGTGAGTCAACTTGGAAGTATAAGCCTTCAAAATACCAATGCTCTTTTAGCAAGTATCTCTGGCAGCTGGGAAAATATGAAAATAGCCTCTATGATTTGATGTATAAATTGGTTCCATTCTTATTTGCCTCAAGGATGGTCTTCAAGCACTTCTGCACTTGCCTTAAGCATACACTTAAGGCCAAGTCGGGAAAAGAGATCTTTGGGCATCTCTTCAGACCTTTGACTCTAATGTGGTTAGTTCTTAAGAGTTGATGGCAGGTGACCATTACAATAAATCAATCACTTACTGAGCACTGACTATGTAACAGGCACTGTATGAGCATTTTACTTGCATCATCTCTCTAATTTTTGATCTTGTCAATAAAACAGGTATTAGAGTCCCTGTTTTAGAGATGAAGAAACTGAGGCACAGAGAGTTTAAATAATTTGCTTCCTTGATGTTCCAATAGAAAAGTGGTAAACCTTGATTCAAATTTGGGTCAGGGAGACTCCAAAGTTCTTGCTCTTAACCACTGCCGTAGACATATACCGGTATTCTAGCACTTAGTGACGTTTGTACTTTAGCACTTAGTGACACATTATTTAGCAAAGTGAAAATTGCTGTGTCAATTTCTCAATCCTAATCAAGGGTTTTGTGATGGTTTTGTAGTGTATCAACTTGGCTAGGCGGAACTGCATTTCCCAGAATTCGCTTTTTTATATGTTTCTGGTAATAGAAGAACCACAAAGAACATTCTTGGGAGATTTAGAGGACAGAAGGCAAGCAGGGGCCATCTTGTAGCCCATATGTTATTGCTGGTCTGCTGAGTCAACTTGTGGTTGGTGTGAAGAAGCATTTCTAAAGTCTGCTGTTTCTCCAACTCCTGGACAAGGTGTATGTTTAGTTCTATGGCAAAGAGCCTTGACTTCTACATATCACCAAGATCAGTCCACCTGTGCCTATGGCTTCTGGCCTGCTTGGGATATTTTTTGCATCCATCTTCTCTTCCTGATTGCTTGTCCTATGGATGTCCAGCTCCAGACTCAGACATGGAGACAACAGCCTCACAGAGACTGCTTATTCAGCTCCCACGAGGCCAATTCCCTGGAACAAATCTCTACAGTTTCTGCTTCTCTGGTTGAACTCTGACCTATATGGTTGGTCACCTGAAAGTCATCTCTACCATCTCTACATGGTCCATTCCCCAGCATCAAGACTGGGGCAGTCCTTCCTTCCCAGGGGGCAGGGAAGGAAGTGCAGGCTCTTTTTACCACTACTTATGGTACCATGTTCTATAATGCTATCTCACATTACTCTTACCTACGAAATAAACAAGGTAGGAACTCTTCTCCCATTTTACAGAAGAGGAAACTAAGGCCTGTGAAGTTTGAATACTTGCTTGCAGATTTCTCAGGATTAGGATCTAGACCATTGGACTTCAATTAGGTGTCCTACACTTATTCTGAGACTCAATATCATGATTTTTCAAACCCAAGCATATGTGAGTGTTGCATTTCTTTGCCAGAGGCAAGCCTTCTCTGTGGGTAGTTTGGGCTATGGTTTCTCAATGAGAATGAAATTGTAATGGAGCTCAACTTGACATTTTCTTCTCTTTGAGTTTGAAAATAACTTGCTGATGAATTTTTTTAGTATCTGCTTGAAGATTCACTCATGCTGTTCACATTTCCTTGTCTTTCATAGTCAAATGTATTACTGTTTGAGGTAAGGTAGCTTCATAGTGAGTACTTTCCTTCCGACGAGGCAGAAGCAGACCAATATGAGGAAAATTAATATAAAATATTAGGTGACTCATAAAACAGGTGGTATATTTACATAGAAATGACATGATTAGGATATAGATCTAAAGGACATTAACACATTAATCTGCCTGTGGACAGATAAAATTGTGAGTTTTTTTGTTTTTTGACTCTTTAAGACTGATTCTTCTTTCAAACTTTTTGAAATGGTTCATGGCACAGATGAACCACATATACTGCCCAACCCACTAGAATGTAAGCTGCATGAGACCAGAGACCACGTTTGTCTTGCTTATGATAGTCCCTAGCACCTAGGACATAAACAGTGCTTACCACATTGTAACTTACTAAGTGACCTTAATTGTCACAAAAAAATTATGAGCAAGAAATATTGTTATCCCAAATGAAGAAACTGAGTCACAGAGCGTTTAACTAACTTACCTAAGGTCACCCAGTAAGTTAGTAGTGAAGCAAGGTATGAATCCAGGCAGTCTGGGTCTAAAGACCTGCTCTTCACCCCTACATTGTATTGCTATCCTGCGATTATTGTTCATAATTGACCTGGATTATATTGGATTATTATATCACGTATAGCATAAATGCTAAATATGCTAATAGCCATCACCAATTTGTGGCTATTTCATCCCAATTCTCTTTTAGAAAATATGTATTAGACATGTCTATACATGCATAAACATAGGCATGTATATATACACACGTTTACTTCAATGACAAATCTCTTTCCCAAACACTGGATAATAATAACATAGGCATTAGCCATAAGACAGGTGAATGTCTCTAAGTACAGGAGCCTCCCTCTCTTGTGGCTGCAATACTATCCTTACTATTGACCGGATGCCCAACTGTTTTTGGGATGAACGCGAGAAATGTTTTGGTCCTTTTAGGGTTACTACAAAAGAATGCCTGAGGCCGAGTAATTTATATATTATCTGGTTCACAGTTCTGCAGGCTGTACAAGAAGCATGGCACCAGCATCTTCTTCTGGTGAGGGCTTTAGGTAGCTTCCAACCATGGTGGAAGGGGAGGAAAGCTGGTATATGCAAATATCACCTGGTAAGAGAGGAAGCAAGAAGGGGGCATGGAGGGAAGCGCAGGCTCTCTTTAATAACCAGTTCTCACAGGAACTCATAGAGCAAGAACTCACTCATTACTGTGAGGACCTCACTCATTACTGCAAGGATGGCACCAAGTTATTCATGTAGTATCTACCTCCATGACCCAAACACTTCCTACTAGGCCCCACCTCCAACAATGGGGATCAAATTTCAACATGACATTTGGATAGGTCAAGGAAACCAAACTATAGCAAATGTGAACAGGAAAGTGGAGCCACATTGAGGCTTGGTGACATCAGGGTGGGAAGAATGAGAAGAAAGAGAGGCATATTTTGAATGGCTTCCAAGCCTAAGCCATTCAATAGGCATTAAATAACAACAGTCCTCTTCGAAGTTTTCACAATGGAAATGACAGTGACCAAATTTTCAACATGAGGGTCAGGACCACTCGGGATGTGATCTGCCTGAGCATAAAGCCTTCAGGAATGACTTAAGTCCCCGAAGTTAGCTGTCAACTTTATTTTATTTATTTATTTTTTTGAGACAGAGCCTCACTCTGTCACCCAGGCTGTGAGTGAGTTAGCTGTCAATTTAAAAAAAAAGGAAAAAACATAGTAAAGGAATACTTTTGAAGATTTAGGAGCCAGCTAATCTCTTTATCTCATTGGTTCAATTTTCCCCACCTTCTCTGACCCTCATTGATTTCAGCTGCTCTGCTTTCTGGCTCAGCTCTCTGCATGATTGGGTTCTGCCACATTGCCTGGTCATTGCACACACTGACCAGGAGCCAGAGTTCAACTCATGGAGCCCAGTGTTTTTCATTTGTTAGAAATGACAAGGTTTTCTTGTGCTGTTATAAAGCTTATCTGCTCATGTTATTTCTCAATATCAAATCACAGTAGAAAAACAGAAATCCCCCTGCTTAACACAGGTAGGATTACACTTGGGAGTGTTGATGACTTAAGCAAAGATTTTCCATCTACGGCCAAGTGATTGATGGCTTATCCATCTGCACATAAAACCAGTGTTTAAATCCTGGCTTGAATGGATCATGTCACCTGTAGTTTCTAAACAAGTGAACATTTTCTCCCTAAGTAAGAATACAAAAAATAAGAATGAACACATCTAAGTCAGCTTTTTATTTCTCTCCTGTTTAATAAGCCTGGTGGAGTCTCTGACATGTGATGGTAATTGTTATTTGTGTCTCTGTGGCAGGCCACAAGAAGGTCATCAGACTTTAGACTGTGGCTTATTCCCCTTTTGTCTTCTCCTGTCAGCAGGTGTCATAAATATCAATTTCATTATAATTGAAATATAATTACATAACTAGACATAATGGGCTTTTGATTTTCCTGTGGAAAACTGATTTAGGCAGTTTTGGGGGCAAATAAAATGAAAACTTACCTGTTTTCTTTTTTTAATTGAATTCTCCTTCAATTTGATCCATACTAGGGTATCAAATATTGCTTTCTAGTTAACTCCTGTTCTCAGCTTTAAAAATACTGTGTGTACACTGTTCAAGGTGTACAAGCACATACACATATACATACAGTTGTAGACACATGTACATACGCTGTTCAGTAATTTATACTTTGAACAGCATTCTGATTGGTGATGCGTCTAAATGTTTAAAAAATAGTCAGCATGCCATGTGAATTGTGCTACCTCCTGAGCCCTTGGTCATTCTCACCTAGACCACTGTGACAGATTCCTAACCAGCCATCCTGCTTCACTTCTCCTCTTGACTCCTGATGACCATGTTCTATACAGTAGCCAGAGTAGCTCTAAAAAGTAAATCCCACCACACCACTCCCCTACTATCACTTTCTGGTGGCTTTCCACTGCAATGGAAGTGGAATTCAAATGTCTCACCAGGGCCTACCCTGTCCTACATGACCTGTATTTTGCCTTTCTCTCGGACTCCATCTCATTCTACTTCTGAGTTAAGTTCCTGTCTGCCTCAGGAGTCTTTCCACTTTCTCTTTCCGCTGGCTGAACCTCTCTTCCCCTAGATCTTGGCATAGCCGACTTTTTCTATTCATTCAAGGCTTAGGTTCAAATGATGTTTCTACTCTTAAGTGGACCTCCCCGCATGCCCTGGCTGAAGCAGCTTCCCACTCCACTCTCTATCTTATTCCTCTATATTTTATTCATAGAATATATCACTGTCTGAATTTACCTCTTGTATGTTTGTAAAGACATTTATTGTGTGGTACCCCGCGGGAATGCAGGTGCCATGAGAGTGTCCTCATCTGTCTTTTCCATCACTGTACCACAACACCTAAAAACACACAGGCATGTTCCAGAGACTCAAAGCAGTATTCAGTAAGTGGTTGAGTAGATGAACAATTTTACTTAAAGGCAACTTGGGGTAAATTTACTTATTTGCTTCCAGCTTTTTTATTTTGAAGAAAATTAATCATAACTGTCAGTGCTGATTGCTACTTAGAGAATCATAGAAGCTTTTAGTTGGAAAGATTGTTCAATGATCAGTCCAAGCAGACATTCCCTTAGCAACAGCCCTGACAAGGACTCATCTAGTCTTTATTAAAATATTCCCAATGTTGAAAAGCTCACTCCTTACTTATCCAACATGTTCTAATGTTAGACATCTCTGTTGTTTAATAAACTAAAGTCTCTTTGCATTATGCCAAATCTTAGGCGTAGTTCTGTCTTGAAGGGTTACACAGATAAGTCTCCTTTCTCTTTCACACAGAAATACTATCATGATTCCTTCTTAGATGGTTTTCTGTTTACTAAATGTCTTATGTAAGCTCAGTGATTCCTTACATGACTCTCTTACCAGATTTTTCATTCTTGTAATATGTTTTTTAAAGGTGTTTGCTTCCTTCTCCTTCCTGAATACATTTTTCTTTGACAATATTGTCATTAAATCTTGTCACCCACAGTGGAAAACAGTATAAAGCCATGTGAGTATAGAAAAAAAATCAGGAGTCAGAAAAACCATAAGAACTCTCATAAGGGAATTATGAGAGTTCCCTAGGAAAGCATGATCATTGCTGTCAATAAGACTTCTTTTGCTGGGCATTCGGGTTAGTTCCAAATGGAATACTATGCAGCCATAAAAAGGGATGAGTTCATGTCCTTTGCAGGGACATGGATGAAGCTGGAAACTATCATCCTCAGCAAACTAATACAGGAACAGAAGAGCAAATGCTGTATGTTCTCACTCGTAAGTGGGAGTTGAACAATGAGAACACAGGGACACAGGGAGGGAGACATCACACACTGGGGCCTGTTGGGGGGTAGGGGACAAGGGGAGGGAGAGCAGTAGGACAAATACTTAATGCATGCAGGGCTTAAAACCTAGATGACGGGCTGATAGGTGCAGCAAGCCACCATGGCACATGTATACCTATATAACAAACCTGCACGTTCAGCACATATATCCCAGAACTTAGAGTAAAATAATAATAAAAAAAAGACTTATTTTTTCACTGTGTCCTTTTTTTTTTTTTTTAACTATATCGGTGTGTCCTTACATATAGACTTGAGAAAAAGAAATCGTAAGAAGGTCACCAGATTTCTCCCTTCATTCTGCTGATGGAGATAGATGGGCTTTGCAGGTGTGACTTTCCCCTTGGACCCTCAGTCAAATAGAATTCTTTCTGAGAGAATGGGCTTTCTTGACTCTTTGTATGATTTTGTTGCATCTTCAACCTGAAATCTCAACAAATACAGATTATTTTTCCAACACTGAATATTGAAAAAAAAAAGCCACTGTTCTTTGCTTCCTGATTTCCTTTCAACTTCAGTAACAACCAGAATACAAAGGCTGGACTCACAGTAGGAACACAGTG
The DNA here is from genome assembly GCF_002776525.5 of Piliocolobus tephrosceles. Lineage (NCBI taxonomy): Eukaryota > Metazoa > Chordata > Mammalia > Primates > Cercopithecidae > Piliocolobus > Piliocolobus tephrosceles. The sequence goes on along the minus strand of NC_045439.1, from coordinate 53,839,325 downwards.
GTGACTCTTGTTCAAGCAGAAAGGTGACCAAATGGATAATCTTCCCTCTTGGGACTTCTCTGAAGGTATTTTTGTCTGTGCACTTTGGATGGCATGTGAATCACTTGGCCTGATGAAATGCCTTACATGGGTGCCAATAAGCCATTAAAGTCAAAGTAAGCAGAACAAACAAAGCAAACGAAACACTTGAAATGCAATTAAAAAGTAGGCCAAAGTTTGGGTTTTTTTAAAAAACTAAACTAAAATCCATCTGATTCTATCATTTTGAGTTATAGTGATTATTTTTTGAGAAGATGGAGGTTTTCAATGAACAAGTGGTCTTTTGCAAGACAATGATTTGTCCCAGTGGATCTTATGATTGATCTCTTATGTGGACATGGTGATTGATCTTATGAAGGCTCTTGGTCTGGAGACTCCTCCGGTGTTGGCGCTTGGGTAAGGAAAAAGAGAGTGTTGTCACAAGTCTAAAAACGCCATGATGCCCAAGGATGTATATTGTTGTCATTGAAACACCCACTGTCAACCTCATAATTAAGGCATGGAGTTGGACAGCACTCTCTATTTCCACACATGTGTCCTGGCCAGCCTCTTGGACTTGGAGAAGTAATTTCTTTTCCCATTCAAAGCTGTCCTTAATCTCTGTTTCAATCATATAAAATTCTACTGCAATGGGGATGGCAGATAGAAGCTGCATGCGTGTGTGTGTGTGACAGAGAGAGAGAGAGAGACAGAGACAGAGAGAGACAGAGACACTGAATATTGCCAAATATTCAGAGACACAGAGAGAGATTTACCCATGTGATGATTCTGAACACGCAATTTAACTAGTTTTACTAATAGGCCACATGAAGCTCTCCTGGTGCTTCCTTGAAGATCTGATGGTGGGTTAGAATCCAGTCATCACTAGCTAGAAATTCCAAGATTCAGCTCAATATTTTTTTTTTTTCTTTTAGAAAAATTTTTACCTTTAGAGTTATTCACTGGGACATATTTGCAGTAAAAGAAAGATTTCAATACCAGGCTTATACTTGATTTTCAGACATTTCTGGAATCCTGTTAAGGGTTCCAGAAGGATAGCTTCAATATTTTTAGTTTTCTCTAATAGCCATGGTGTTTATAGGTTGATAAGGAAACTCCTCTGTGATCATTACTCATGAATTGTCCTTGATCAAATGAAGGAAATGGGGAGGGTATATGTAAGAGGATAAATGAGATAGCAGTGATGTCGTTTGAAGCCAGACATGTTGTAGAGACTGAAATGAGAGTTCAAGGAGATGAGCTGGGAGGATTATTAGAGTCCAAGGGAATTATTGTGTCATCGAGTTAATAGTACTACAGGGAGAAGATGCATAATTCATTAGAAGAGAAACCAGAGAAGATTTATTTGGTAATATGTGACCCGCCTTCCTTACAACTGGAGAAAGTTATCTCTAGATCTATGAGGTAGAGCTGGCAAATACATGTTGGAGATCTCTTTTTCTTTACTGGGATGTCAGTGTGCAATGTGAAAACCGAAAGCTCCTAAAGATAGTACAAGAAATCACACATCTTATAAATTACATCTCTTTGCTAAAGATGATGGACTTTTCCAGGAAACTATGCTATTGTTATTTCCCAAGTACAGTTTTTTTTTTTTTTAACTTAAATGTTCTTGAAGAATTGAAGAATTGATGTATAGAGAGAAGACAACAAGAGTAATAAAAAAATGTAAGAATTGTGGTAATTGGTGTTCTGTGTCAAGATCCTTAAATCTCACCCTTTCTCTTAATGTCAGAGGGATAGAGTAAAAAGTCTTTTGTGAAGTAAGTAGCCAATAATGTTTTGTGCCCATTTTAGAGATAGTGCACTTGAAGGCACCTAAAACAGAATGAAAATTACAGAGAAACAAACTTACTGTTATTACTAGGCAATTCCCTCTCCTGGGATAATCCAACAAAACAAACAAAACAAAGTAAACACAATAAATTCATCTGCTGTCCATACCTTTTTGATAATTGCGAGGCAGCTTGTGATGAAAGATGGAAGGCAGATCTGGTAGCTTTGATTTTCCCCTGGATGTAGACAGCCAAAATTGCAGAGCATGGTGCTTGTCCCTGTGTTTGTTCACCTCATTTCTTCTTCCAGAGATCAGACAGGCCTGTCCTAGTTGTTTCATTAGAGTCACTAGCCGTTCCTTTGTCTATATGGCTCCCTGGGGTCTCTGTTCATCTGTATACCGTTGTTGAATAGGCTTCCCTTCAAATCCCAGCTTTGTCTCTTTGCAGTTGTGTAGCATCACGGATATCACTTACCTTAACCCGCTGTCACCTGAGAAATAAAGCCTGAGGCAAAACTGTATATGTTATCACTTTTATGGGAAGTGTCATTCTAGAGAAACAATAGTGAAGAAAAAAGAGAGGGAGGCAGCAGAGGAGATAGGAGGAAGAGCAGCTACGAAGGAGCACATTCCCAAGCTGGCCACTGCTTTGTGACAATACTATTGATTGCTCAATCTTTTAGGCCATCTTTAGAGAGCTGGCATGAATTGCTGTGTCTCAGTACAGTCCACATAGAGGAATGAGGAGAGGAGGACTCATCCATTAGCTTCCATCTCCCATCAGTGACAGCTTGCCCCGCAACTCCTCCACACTTCTGGGTTCCACAGTCTGCTACCGCCACTGTGGAAATCCGAACCCATGTTGGTAGCCACCTCCTCAGCATGAGTTGCAGCTTATGGGGCACACAGCAAGTAGGAGCAAGCCAAGGGCCCTGCGGGCTAGCCCTCTGGCACACTGCAGAACCAGCATGAACTAGGGCAGGTATGTGAACACCGAGAGGGTCCCATGGTACTGCCCACCACAGAGACTAAAACAGAGCCTTTGGCAAGAGGCAGGAGGCTCTAGGCATGAGGTGTTTTCAGTCATAATCACACATTACCTCAGATTCCAGGAGCAGCTGCTGCAGCAGACCCAGCTAGCCCAGCCTGCAGATTGTCACAATGAAGACAGAGATAACCCTTCCTCCAGTGAAGAGCAAAACTTCTCCTTGTGGCCTATATGACTGCTTGGTGCTGGGCAAGCTTCCTGAAGAGTCATCAGCAGCTGGAGACCATGGCTGAGTGAATCCAGGGTGGGGGTGGAGCATAAGCTGGGTCCAGTGCATTATCCATCCTTTCTAGATCTTGGCTTCATTATGAATAATGAGCAGTAGCAATTGCTATTTCCTCTTCTTTGCCATTCCAGACTTCCCTCCACAACGTCCTCTCTTTCCAGCCATGTAGCAGGTGCAGCTCTAAGCCCATGTGCTTGGGATCTCTTACCCTTGGAATTGCCTCCTTTGCCAGGCTTTCTAAGTTGTCTTACTGCTACTTTTCAAGGATCTTAAAAACCCATCCTCTTGTATGAAGGTCTCTCTGGCTGAATGGGCATTACTCTGGCATATTCCTCACCCACCTTCCATGTAAAATTTATGAGCATGTTATTTAGGTTCTAACAGTTTTATTTGTTTTTGTCCTGGCAAAGACTGTATTTGGAATGCTCTTTGTAAATACTGTGGCTACTGAGATCTCATTGAGGGCAAAGAATGGTTAAAGTATCACTTTAAAAAGGCAGCCAACTTCTCTACATAGGAGACACAACTTTTGGCTGTAGACAGTGAGGAGGTAGGAATACTTTTTTTTCTTTCTTTTTGCTATTGTTCATTAACATCCCCTTATTTCCTCTGATTTTCTCACAAGGAGGTTGGTCTTTCTGATTAATCCTATGGCTTGAGTCTCCTTTATAAGGCAACAAGCTGCCCTGCAATAGAGAAATGAAGTGCCTCACTCTTCCCCACCCCAATTCCATGGCGACTGGGACTCCATAGGTCAGGGTTGTAGTTTGGGTCTTGGGGACCAGAGCTGGGTAGGGAGGGGAGGAAGTTACCATATGAGTGTTCCAGCATGGAAAAAGTCAAAGGATTATTCTGATCCACTCTCTTAAGGCAACATGGAGGCTTAAAACCAGGGTATACAAATACTGCCATTACATTAAAGGGGCCACCTTCAGGTTGGCTGATGAGAGGCAAAGTCAAGAGTTAGGAGCTTAGTGGAACCAGAAGGATGTGAGATCAGCGGCAACTGGAGAATGTTTTGGACAACTGCAAGAATGAAGCTGGAGCTTGGGACCTGCCTTTAATGGCTATCAGCCAGGTGTAGTGAAATAGATGAAAAGCACAGCATTGGGGTAGATCAGATGTATGACTAGGACTGCACATATAGAAAGAGACTTTTAACAAGGGACACATCCATCTTTGTATCTCTAGCTGCTCACAAGCACTGAACTACTCATCAGTGGGAAATATACATATGTAGATAACCAATTTGATCAAGGAAATCAGTCAGCAGCAGGTGGAATTTGCCCTCACACCTAGGCTTTCTCTCTGCTGGCTGATGCATGTGTTTCACAGTTAGTAAATGCAAAGAGCATTTCCCACTCCACACATACATACACCTTAGCTTGTTCTTGCCATAAGCAAAAGGCCAAAGAGTCCTTATTTCACACTTGATTTCAAAGTATTTCATGTTTCCTTGGGTAGGAAACTGCCTCTCCTTGTTTTCATTATGGTGACTTTTCAGCTTATAGCCTGGGTAGGGATGTGATATTTGGTTAATGCCAGATTTGCTTTGAATGTTGCTGGCTTTAATATTCATGTCCTGGAAACTGCAGCTCTTCCCATGGTTTGGATATTTTACATCTACACATTACATTCAGAAAGCCAGAGTTCAGGCTCATGGAAAAAAATATCTAAATCGATGACTAATTTTACATCAGAAGCTTTTTGAACCAGAGAAACAGTATGCTACAAGAGTAAGCAGGTCTGCCCCACCCCTGGTCCCCTGCCCTCTGCCTGGAGAGAGGAGATTCTCAAGTGTCTCTTTGAGAGAGGGTGGAGGAACCACTGAGCAGAGCCCAGCTGTGTGGACCCACACAGCAGATGGTTCAAATGAAACACAGGAGACTGGAAGTTACTGTTCACTGGGCACTACTGACCAAGTACCTTGCGTAACGCAGCCACTTGTTATGCTGAAGAGGATTGTTTAGAAGGAAAATGGGCTGGTTTTTCTTGCTTCACATATCCTTACTGGAAGGTCATGACCGATCTTTCTTACTGCCCACACTTTTATTTATACACCATAAGGAATAATTTCCATCTCACTCTCCCCACTCCTTTGCCAGAACATATAGAAATGTCTGTGTTCAAAAGGCTCTTGTTTTCTTGGCTGAATATCAAGATTTTTTCCAGATTGTCAACTCCATAAGAGGGGAGAAGCATAAAATCCAGCTGTAGAAACCAAGAAGTGACCTAACATGATCCAGGTGTTTCCAGTTTTCTTAGGAAAGAAGGCAAGTATGTATGTCATGTCTGACGGGCCATGGCTAGAGGATGCTGCCCGATCACATTAGGCTGCTGATCACAGTTACGATGGTGGGTTGTGGGTGAGTCCACTGTGTGTAACAGCTATATCTGATTCATCAAAATTGGTTTTGTAGCGGTATTCTGAAAGTTCGTGACCTTATTCAATGCACATAAAAAAGGATTTAAAAGCAGTAAAATTGTAAAGACAACATGGTGGTATGTAAATGCAGGGAAAATGCAGAGGAGAAAAGGGCTTTAACTTCAGTTCTGCCACTTGCCAGCCGTGTGTCTGTGGGTAAGTCTTCAATCTCTTTGATCCTCATTTTAAAAATCCATAAAATGGATAAAATGTCTGCTCTTAATGCCCTATTATAAAATTAAAGTGTTGTGTTAGGGACGGATTTATTTATATGAATAACTTGGACAAAGCTATGTAGATAAATGTGCATTTAGTGATCTGCAGGCTTGCCTGTGAAGTCAGTGGTAACATTCTGAGCCACCATCCATCAACTGGATATAGTCTACTATATTTTTAGATTCCATTTTTTAATGAGTTAAAATTGAACAAGTCTGGCAGAATAAACTAATTCCCCAGAATGAACACCACGCCACCTGCCAAAATCTTCCTCATCTACCCTGTCACCTACTTCTCAAAGCATTCTCAGGTCTTCTAACCTGTACTGACTCTGTTAACTCCTGTGCCTTCCAAGGTCATGTCTGTGTCAGCTCTTATGGGAGGTTAGCGACTGTGGATGATGGTCATCCGGGAGCATGTCTGTCTTCCCCTGCAGACAGGAGCTTAGCCTTAGTTGGCTTTGGACCTGCCCACCTTACCTTGTAGAGTACCATGCACATAGGTACACAGAAATGCTTTTTAAATTGAGTTACTGTTTTTCTTCAGTAGGCTGTACATGGGAGGAAAAAAATGGTGGTGGCTTCTGAAGGGCATCTGGTGTTAATAGATGATGCCACAGAAAAAGTCAGAGCAAAGATCAGAGAGCTGGTCTGCAGTACAGGTTTTGCCACTGCATGGCTGTATGTGCCTTGGATGAGTCACTAAACTCTCCAAGTCTTTGTTCCCTCCTCTTTGTAATGAGAGAATGGGATGAGTTTGACATTATGCTTCTTAGCAGCACTAAGATTCTAACATCTAAGGTGCTGAGAACAACTTCAGGTAAATCAAAGAATGTGTTAAATTTTTTAAAAAAATTTATTTCTTTATTACAGAGGTAAAATATACATATGAAATTTACCATCTTTACCATTTTTAAGTGTACAATTCAGTAGTAAAAATATATTTAATTCTTTTATTTTTTCTTTTCAGGCCCCTAAGCCCCTTTCTGGCCTCTAGATGTTTTAAAATGGAAACCACCTAAGTGGGTGATTCCAGGGCAATAGAAGTCTATTCTGTTTTGAGTGGTAAGGATTATTTTACATAAGTATGGGATTCAGGATAAGGTATTTAGCAAGTGTGTCTGTGGATGGTGTTTCAAATAGGATTTAAATTGGCCAGGCGCAGTGGTTCACGCCTGTAATCCCAGCACTTTGGGAGGCTGAGACAGGCACATCACTTGACCCCAGGAGTTTGAGACCAGCCTTGCCAACATGGAGAAAATCCATCTCTACAAAAATACAAAAATTAGCTGGTGTGGTGGTGTGTGCCTATAGTCCTGGCTACTCTGGGGGCTGAGGCAGGAGGATCCCTTGAATCCGGGAGGTGAAGGTTGGAGTGAGCCAAGATCACACCACTGTACTCCAGCCTGGGTGACAGAGAGAGACTCTGTCTCAAAAGAAAAAAAAGGGTTAAGTTAAAAAAACTCTAGCATAAAAGGAGTAATCCAAGATGATCTTCTCTTGGCCCATTGTACAGATTACAAAATACGTTATATTAAAAATAAATAAAAATTAGAATTTTAATGAAGTCTGAATTTTGGTGGTAATTATTTTTGAAATCTCATCCACTTTTTTTCTAAGATGTGTTCATTTAAGAACAGTTTGGAGTTATCCCAAAAACTTGAATTATCCTTTAAAAGAGTATTACATGAAATATATTTTTATTAGTGGAAAAGAATAGAACTCTTTCACATGCGTTGGGTCAGTTTCATTTCCAAACTACAGACCCTTCCCTTGTGGAGTCAAAGCAAAGATGGTAGGTACTTAATTGTACTCTTTGAGTAGTGCGCACTGCACCAAATTATTTTATTGCTGGGTCCATTGTAATTTATTGAGACCATTGTAACATGATCTTGTTGGATCATACATAAACTGTTCACTTCTCTCTATATTGATTGTACCAAATCTGCTATATACATCTAGCAATCCAGTCGATTTTGCAAACTATTTTATCAAGATTGACTTTCCATCTATCTTCTTGGGGACCAAGAAAGAAACTTAATAAATCTTTACCAGATGAAATCAACCCTTAAATGAGTGAACTATTTCTATTGTCCAGTTGTCCAAGTAAGTTTAAAGCAGAGGGTGTTTTTGACAGCTTAGTTAATTTAGCTCTTTTTTTTTCTTGCTGGCAATTCAAGTATAATTGAGTTCTAGTGTTGAGCTTTAAATATGTACTTGAGACTTGAAAAGAAAGCTTGATGAGGCATGTACTGCAGCGTAACCTCTCAATTATTCACACATTTACGGGACTGTAATCACCAAGGCCTCTCATTGTAAACACTGTGAACACTTTTATAACCAGACATTGATATGAGCTAATAGGCAGTGCATTACAACTCAAATGATGAAATTACAAATAGTAATCAGATGGCCAGTGCCATCAATCCTAATTAACACCATCATTTTTCAGTTCTAAAATCTCTGATTCTGTATCAAGTCACATTTTAGTGTTACCTGAGTAATTTCCAAAACTTCAACTGGTAAAGGCTGACATATTTGAGGATGATTCTAGAGCCTCAGAACTACTCACTGCCTACATTGAGGACAGGAAGTACTGCCACTTTTGTGTCTTGCTTTTAGATGGAAACAACTTAGAAGCTATCTGTCTGTCATTTAGTATGATATAACAGCGGTGTTTAGTAAAGCATCCCAGATTGGATCCTGCTAGTAAAATACTTAACAGGATGGGAAGAAAATCCTGCATAAATGTGATTAGTGACCCTTACCTCCCTTTGTCCTTTTCTCCATTCCTGCCTACTGTCAATAATTAATTGAGTCATTCAACAAATATTGATTGTGTCATAACCTTGTGTCAAACACGGTACTAGGCCCTGGGGAAATAATCCAGGCATGCTATCTCACCACCATTGTAGAGCCTTAGCATTGTAGTTCCAGTGCTATCAAGGAAGAGTTCAGATGTTCTTGAATGAATTTATACTGAACACAATCTTTAAAGTCATTTAAAAAAACAACGACAGTGGATTGACATATATTCTGTTAGAATCAGTTGGGTAACCCACTTTCTTCTTGTTCTATGGTGGTTTGGGAGCAGAATTGGGAACAAGAAGATATCTGGTCATTTTAGTTTCTTTCTTTGAGATGTGTGGGGAGATGGGTGAGAAGATAATTGGGACTAGCAATTGCTTAAAACAATATTTGAAAGAAAAAGCTATGAATGGACTTGCTGTGCAGTTTTCCTATTTGCTCAAAGCTCTTGGGATAAGCAGCCACAGAAGTATCTATTTTCAGATTAAATGAACAAGAGAGATGTGAGTGTAAGTTCTGCTATGGGTTGAAAATCATGCGCAGTTTATTATACATCTAGTTAATGTATGCATAATCATGAGTAACAAATGATCAGCAAGAACACAACTGGGTTTGGACTTTCTTTTCTAAATCCCTTCTCACTAAGGGTTGTTGCAAACCCCAGAGTAGGTAATAAAATACATTAAAACTGATACTGAAAATGCTGACAGTTATTAACAGCAGCATCTTCTTGAAATTAAATTTCTTCTTTTTGGTCCTTTAGTGGCTACTGCTTCTCCTCTGAGTGAACTTATTTTTTCATGAACTATTCTGGCATGGTAATTTCCACGTATCAGGGCCCTGAGAATATTTGCTCCAAGTTTATTTGAGGTATGGTTTTGTTGTTGTTGTTGCTGTTTAGTTTTAACCAATTTGATTTCCAAGGATACCTTGCTTTATCTATTCAGTCTGGAAAAATGCTTCCTGTAGCTACTTATTAGCAGGGAGTCCCTTCTCTCTTTTTTTTTTTCTGTGAACTCTCATAGTCTGAGATTTTTTTTCTTGTAATAAAAATATATAGATAGAAGAGAAGACTTTTACCTCTGAATTGTTTCCAGATTGAAGTGAAAACGGAGTCCCCCATTGTTGGAAGCACAGCTGCTGTCACATGTCCTGTGCCTGCTCCTGTGTCCTCACTGATGGGAGTGGCTTACTGGTATCATGTTTAGTCATTTTCATGCCATGTTGTGAGCTGGCTTGGCTCTCTCCCGTCACATGCCCTGTGAAATCAGTCACTCCATGGTCTGGTGACACCCGGATGGATTGATGGGACACGTGTGATTTGAGGATAACCTAGGCTTGCTGATGGCCACCAGCAGTGGCGTCTGGGTGGGAAAGATGAGACACTCACACATACTCTCTCTCTGTCTCTTCGCTTTCCTGTTGACATTTAGAAGTGGGGAAATTCAGAGACTGGGCAGGTTAGCTTTGGAAACGGATTTGAAAGGGCACAAAGTAGACTTGGGACTAGGACAGCAAGGACAGGCTGAAATTACAAGGATGAAGATCAAGAGAATGGGGAGAACAAAGCAGTGATGCACTGAGAAGGTGTGAGTAGTGCTCCATGCAGTTCGTGAGAGAAAGGGAGAAAGACACACACACACACACACACACACACACACACACACACACACACATATACAAGTTTATAAGCAGAGTCACACAAAAGCCACCTCAGTTCCTGATTGCTTTCAATTCCAATTTTGGTTTACCCATGTCTCTTATCTTGGGGCACCTTGAATGAACTGTCTCTGCCCCTTATGGCCAAATGAGCCTTGACAACATCAGTGAAGCCTGATGAACTTTTGTTGAATATTGTGACACTATGGATAATAGTATTACAGAAACCAAGATAAGTTAGCTGGAGGATATCCAATGTAATTGTTACCCTCCTACTACAATTTCTCAATCATAAAAATGTCTTCTGAATGCCTTGACTATATGTCTGTAGTTGAAAAACTAAATGTCTGTAGTTGAAAAACCACTGGAAATTGTTTTCTTCCTTGTTACCAATGTCCATAAAAAAGTCAGATACCACTAATATCAGAACTCAGAGTTCTTTATTATATAGTCCTTTGTTATTAATTCATTTTAACAAATTCTTTATGGAACTAAAACGTTGTTATGTGTGATATAAAAATAAGCTATAATGAAGTTTTGTGCTGAATATATGATCTGGAAACCACTAGACATTTGTGTTTCATTCGCAAAGCGTGCTGGTTGCCATTAAATTACTCTTGGTAGGGAATGCCATGTTCTGATGGCAGCTGAATGTAGAATTCTATCTTCTTTGTGGTAAAGGGGAAGAAGTGTGTTTGAGAGCATTTACATGTATATCTTACTCTTCGTTTGTGTGGTCACTTCTCTCAGTAGAATATGGTTTGGCAAGGGGGTATAATACAACTTTTATTTTGGCAAGTGTAAGATATCACTCATAAGTAAGGCAAATCTTCCCAAACAAGTTGCTATATAAAATTTAAAGCATCAGTGTTCACTCACAGTATGCAGTATGTTTATCCTCTTTTGTTAGCTTTCCATGCTTTTGTCATCGTTGTCCTTTCCTTATTCTGTCTTCTCTTCAGCTGTCCTAGAAGTAGTGGATGACTTAGATCGGGGTGCAACATAATGTCATCTGTAAACATAAGAGGGTAAATATCTCCTGGGGATACACTATATGTGGTCCAGTGGATAACAGACATTCATGTATGTTATTAATATCCATGTATTTGGCCATCTTTAGTCTATAGTCTCTACTCAGACCCTCTAATACACACATACACACACACACACACACACAAACACATCAACCTAGTATTAAGTGAGTTAGAAACTGCATTGTTTGTTCAGGCAATGAAAAGGAAAAAGTTCTTAGGGTAGGGTAATTCTAATGGTAAATTTTTTTCCTTTAGAATTTTTACCTATGGTAGGCACTCTGAATTCAGTGCTAGAGGCAGCCATTGTACTGTGAGGAGATATTATTTGTCTCATTAGCACTATGGGAATGCCATGAAAGGGTCCATGACCCAGAACCCATCTTGCTTTAACAATGGCTTCAGACTCATAAAAGATTTTTAATGGCTACATGAGACATATATAAATATTAAACGCCATTCCTCTTTGTTGATTCACAAGCCCCAATGAATAGGATTCCTTCGTGGCTTCCAGAGTTGAAGAAATGTGCCTGGCTTCTCACGCCAATGAGTGAACCAAACAAACCCACAAACGGAAACACCTCAACTGTGCCCTGCTAACCCATTTGTAAACCTGAGAACTGCGAGTCTTCAGCTCTTGTTGTCTGCCTTGTGTTCTCTGACTCGGAAACAAAATTTCTATCTGTTGTATATCTGTTCCAAACCCTGCTCTAGGAGAACTAGGAAAACGTGGTCACATATATGTAACGAGACATTTTTCCCAAACACAACTTGATGGTTTTCATCACAACTCAGTTCATTTGCTTTGGTCCCCCAGCCACAGCACTGCAACTGCAGAGATGGATGATACCCCTATGCAAAAGAGCATTTTGTGCCTATATTTAAATTTGGATAGACCAACACTCATCTGTTCATCTGTATATTTAGATTTCAGGAAGAACTCAGGATCCTGGTGACACCATTGCTCTTTTCCCAAGGCCTTGTGATGGAGTGTAGCATTACATGAAAATCAATACTGTTTGTTTAATCAGAATCCCCCCAAGGTTAGCACCTGGCATCCTACTGCCTAATTGTATGATGATCCTGTGTGGATGACAAGACCCCAAAGAACTGTATTTGCCATTTTTTTCTTGCCTTCTGGTGTGAATGTCAGGTCTATACCATTTAAAGATACCTTTCTTTACAAAAGGGAAAATAGAGCTGCCTGGGGAAAACAATGGTAAAAAGGTGTTCTCAAGGAGAGAGTCAGGATATGTGAGCCCAGAAGCACCTGGGGTTTGGCAAACTTTGTATTCATTTTTTTAATATTTGGGGTTCAGCAGAGCCCAAAATGTATTTTGCTCAAAGTACCGTTTTCCAAAACCAAGTATATTCTAGGGAATTTTAATCTGTGTATTTTGGAATCATTTAACTCCCATTCATCAAAATACTGCATGGTAAATACTAGATCTGGGCTCAAGAAATCTCTTGAGCTCTTTGATAAGCAATTTTTTTTCTTTGTACCTGGAAGTAAAAATTCCCTTTGAATAAACCCAGAGAAGTACAGTGCATACTTCTCAGATTATCTCCCAGACAGGGTGGGGAGCTTTCCATGCGTCTACTATAAAGCAATGATGGGAACAAGGCTTTCTGGGGGCAAGGCCTTCAGAAACAGGCCTTGGACATTTATGGGCTTTTCCACTGAGGACTTACAGCACCCCATTTAGCTCAGTCAGACTTAGATCTTTTCTGTTGCAGCAACAGCCCAAGTTAGTCCCAGGCCATGTCTTCTGAAGTGCTTCTGAACCCTACAATCTTGTCTTTATTTAAAATTATATTTTGCTCATCCTGGGGTTTCATACATTAAATTTTCCTTTAAAGTACGCTATTGAAATATTATTTGATGACTAAGTTTGTTGGTACCCTCTTAAGTTTTGTGCCTGAGGTCCATGCCTCATTGGCTTTGCACCTGGGCAGCTCCCTCTTCTTCCTGCTGTGGTTCACTCCATCTGAGGCTTACCAGTGTGCAGTATGGGAGGAGCATGGCGGTTGAGAAACTCTGCTCAAGCCTACTTCTGAGTTTGGTTCAACTGGGCTTTCTCTGCTTGGGGACCTGATAGATGGCCTGTACCCAGTGTGTCTACTCACATGCTCCTTCTCCCATATGTCTGAGGTAGTGCTGAGGCCATGGAGTTTGCAATTTTTCTTTTATCATCAGGTTGTCTGTATAGTGCAGAATAAGAATAGAATAAAGGCACCTGTTTCTAGGGCATAGCCTTTTCCCATCAAAATGATTACTGTAGTCTCATACAGATTGGAAACAAGGAACATTTCATCCACTCTATTATTCATCCCAGTGACCAAAGGAATGGGAAAAAATTTTGTTCAAGGTCACACAGAGTCTTGTCAAGATTGACTTTAAATTTGAGGCCTTTCTAGTAACAGTTGATGGCTTAATTGTAAAAGACACTGCCAGCAATGACTGAGGAGTACCAGATCCTAGGTTGAGTGTCTTCTTAGGTGCACTGTGTCATTTAATCCTTACAACAATCTGAGGTCAGAACTATTTTTATCCCTATTTTACAGATTAGAAAACTGGGTTTTAGAGAATTTAAATAACTTCCCCAACATTACCCACCTAGGTAATAGTGGAATTCAGAACTTTCTCACTCAAAGCTCTGGTTCTTATTCATTGTTCGGCCCACCTCCTGTCATGGAATCCAAACATTGGGAAAAAAGGCAGTTTCCCCTGTTTTGTGGGGAATGCTGGTCACAGTGTTTTCCAGATTAAGACACTGAATAAATGCTATAATTCCTTCATTGAAGTTTTGATTTCTATGGTTTTTTCCCCCAGATTTTAATGAAAAAAATCCTCAGTGTCTAAATTAAAGCAAAGCCAAGTTATTTTCCTTTCCCATGTCACCGCTTTCACAATGCTTCTCTTCTAGAGTTCAGAAGCCAAGGTTCGTCTAAGCAGCTGCCCCTATCTGGTTTCTGCAAGTCTAGATGGAATAAGATAGATAGCAGTTTATTGTAAATTTTTTGGGATGGGTGGAGAGATAGGAAGCTCTAAAGAATTCACATTCGTCTGGCAACAACAAGAATGCTTGTCTGTTATCCTTGAGATCCAGGGTTTGGACCTACAAAGCATTCTTTGCTGGCTTCTGCTCTGAATGCAGTGTGGACCCTGCGAGGCATTCCTAGCAGCTCTGCTCGGGTCATTCCCTTCTGGGAAGGCTTTTCACCTGGCCCCCAAAGCTCCTTTGAGACCTGTCCCTAAATTATCTCTCCAATCAAGGCCCAAGTTGATAGACTTCCCCTGTTTCTTAGACATCTGGTTTAGAGCTTGGTGCCTTGGGAATTGCCAAGTTCTGCCCTCATGTGGACATCCCAACCTTGTGAAATTCAAATGGGGAGGAGCTCTTTAGCTAACAAGGCAGCTTAGTGGGCCTGGGATTAAAAGCACAGCGGCCTGTGTCCAGGACTAGTTATATAAGAGAACCAACAACAGAGGACAGGACATGGTTTTCTGCAAATAAATAAGGCAAAGAGGTTACACTCACTAGTGCCACAGCTGGGGAGCAACTATGAGCAATGAATTTCTCATGCTAACAAATCCAAGCTCTTTGGAAGACAGATGCTGAGTGCTGGGACTGGCACTGGATCTCCCCTGGCAGGAACTGCAAAGGTTCAGACATGGAAGGGTATCTAGAAATCATTTGTTCATAAACACAACTGAGGGACCGCAATCTGCTTTTACGCCCTGCCTGGGCTGCCCTGGTGGATCCCTTTCATGCAGTGTTTCTATGAGGAAGAAGGCGGACATGCAAGGCTTCTGCAGCCCACGCTCTACAGAAATAATTAAACAGTTTTGCCTAACCTCTTGAACTTTTCATTTATTATTGCCATCCATTATGTCTACCTTCTCAAATCGCAGAATCCCAAAACTGAGCTCTGGGGTCAAGGGTTTATTGTTTAATGGAGATAGAACATTTTGTAAATTGCACAAAGTCACAATGTTTATAATAGAAGCTTCTGGTGTACTGAATCTTTTCCATTTAACAAACAGTGAGCTTTGACATGTGTTCTTCCTACATAGCAAGAAATCTGGGGTAAGTGCAGTACTGGCATGAACGCGTTACCAAATCCTTCCTGTAAACCAAGTGACATCTGCAGTCAAATAAAAACATTCCTTCCACCAAATACCAGGAAATTCTAAAAGTATCACTATTCTTCTAAGGTCATGCTAAAATGAAGTTTTGGCTTTTAGAACACAGAGTAAGGATGAAGAAGGCCAACATTTTTGTCCAATACACATTTGCTGCTACAAGTCCTTGGGGACAACCTCCTGTTTCAAATATGAACATGTGTATGGAGAATTATTCCTAGGATTTAACCTTCAAATGAAAACTGTAAATATTTTAAGAAAATGTACTAATGTTAAAAGATATTCCTGTTGTCTTTGTTTTTGCTAGAATTTGTACTTTCAAGTCAGGAACAGATTTGCTTGAAACAAAGCAAACATCCTCAAAAATGTACCCAGCCAAAATAACCAATGTATAAATACTTAGGATTAACAAAATATGAATATTCTTCAGTAAAGAAACTTGACCAAGAATTGGAAGTCCTTGGGAAATAACAGGAAAAAAAATGTCTTAAACCTAAATTTTTAACCCTTTGTGTTGGAGTTCTAATCAATATTTTAAAGGAAATAAATGTTTGTGCAACATATTCTCCTGCGTTTCTTTTTGGGACTTTATTAAGTTAATGCTAATATAAGATCTTTTGGACTATAAGTGTAGTTGCTGAAAAACAATGTAAAAAGTGATGTTCCAAGAGTGATTACCATAAATATTTTCTTAAGTCTTCATAATTGGCTCATAGCACCGGATATATTTTTGGCTCATTTTTACTTTTGTAACGGTTCAGGCAGGTTTCTCTGCAGAATTCTCCCTTCCTGAACTTCCCTGGCAATGCTCACTTAATGTTTTCTCGCTGTCTAAGTTTCTAACAGAATTTTGTGGTATTTAATGTTTGCCTCAATGGACTCTTGCTTATGTGGGCCAAGCAAGGCCTTGCAGGACTCAGGCTCGCCATTGCAAATTGGCCAGCAGGTGTCACTGTGGGTTTGGGTGGTAACCCAATTGACTACAGAAAAGAATGACTGATGAAGGGGAATAACAAGAAAAGGAGAGAAAGGGAAATACAAACGCAGGTTCTTAAAGGAAGAGAAAAGTGAATTAAAGATCCCTGATGTTTCCATAGACCTTTTCTCTAGGATTTCAGAGTTCTTTCGTACTACCTCCCTGGCTCCTGTTAGCCCAGATAGGAATTCACTTGCATAAGATCTGTTGATTCTGAGTTAGTCACTAAGGATAACTTCACTAAATAAAATAGCAACAGAGATGAGCAAAGTTGGGAAGAGCTGGATTCCTGCAGCCCATTCCTAACTGCTCAGGTCTTGCCTCTGGGCTTCATGGCTATACGTTTTTTTGAACCATAAGCCCCTTTTGTTTAACCTCAGAAATGTATAAAATCTCTCAGCTTTTTAATAGGTCATAGACTTGTGGCCCAGAATAAGATTTTGGCTATCCCTAACCGCTCAGTGGTAAAATAAATCCTACTGTTTCATTACTTAAAGGGGCATCTTGGCCTGGAAAGTTGGTCCTTGTATCTCCTAAAGATTTGGATTGCTCATTTTCAACAAAATTAGCCTATTCAAATCACATCTCTTTGTGAGTGCATGGAATTTCTTAATAAATAAAATTTCAATTTGTAAAATTAACACATATTTCTTGAACACCTGTCAACTTTTAAGAATAGCTGGCCATAAAACCTGCCTGTATAGCGAGGAATTCACAGATGGCCTAATTTGAATAACAGGCTGTAAATTGATTTCTTCTTTGGCTTGATGTGTGAAAACAGCATCCATGTTGTTGGTGCAGAGAGCAGGCAGTTTGTTAAAAAAAAGATGCATGGCTTGACTTCTCCAAATAAGGCATAACGTGTGTGAAATATCTTAATTGTAGTCAAGTTCTGAAGAAAACAAAGCAGAAAAAGGCTTTAAAGAAAAACAGAAAGTTTTCTACCTTCTGGAGAACTTTGTGCCACTGTAACTTTTTTTTTATTTTGTATTTATTTTATTTTATTATTACTATTTTTTTTTTTTGAAATGGAATCTTGCTCTGTCACCCAGGTTGGAGTGCAGTGGCATGATCTCAGTTCACTTCAGCCTCTGCCTCCCCGGCTCAAGCGATTCTCCTGCCTCAGTCTCCTGAGTAGCTGGGATTACAAGTGTGCACCACCACGGCTAGCTAATTTTTGTATTTTTAGTAGAGACGGGGTTTCACCATGTTGGCCAGGATGCACTGTAACATCTTAATGTCTTCTCGGTTCCACCCATCTCAGATCATGGACCACCATCACATGATGATGTCACGATACCTCACGGCTGGAGGGTGGACCCAGGAGGATTAGAAACAAAAGCAATTCCTCTGTTGTGAACATCCTGCAGTTTATATCTGATTTTAATTTCCTTACCTTTAAGTGTACATACATTAAGTTTCTTAATGATACTTCTTCTAGTGCTGATTCTAATGATTAAAACTATCATGTTAAGAAAAAAGAAAGAGGATAAATTTGCAGGTTCAAAAACATTTAGGAAACTTAACTACAAAGTATGAACACTTAGTTGCCATCTAGCTTAGTCATCCATTCACAGAGATTAATAATTCTGGAGGAGGCTGGTCTGGTTCCACAGAAGATGATACAAGGGATGCCTTATAACTCTTCGTGAAAGTTCTTCAGGAAGTCCATGCATTCATATATATGCCCCCTTCCCAATTCTCATTTGTGTATAAGGATAGGTCATTAATGTAACATTGTTTTCTCTGGGTGCTCAAAGATTAAGGTTCACTTTTGCTTAGGATTTCTGGCAGAACATGTAGGAATCATAGCAACAGGCACTACAAGCACAAGCAGCTGATGGGTGTGGAGTGGGAGAAGAGAAAGAGGGAAGAGGGATGTTAAGGTATAAAAATATTTATCCAGGGTAACACAGCATCAACAGAATTCCTTTCAATTAGATGTATACATCTGTGAGTAGTGGACTCCTTGGCCGTTGGTTTATCCTTTGGAATAATGCCCCACCATTTCCATGACAACTTATTAGACAGTTAAAAAATAATAGTGAGCACGATTCCTTCTGAGCCACTATGCCCTTGGTCTACTATGACTGTTATTGCATCTGTAATCACATAATATGACTGGGTATCTTGTGTAGGTGTAAGTGTGTGCACACACACTTCTGTGTCTGCTAAACTCCACTCTCAAGACACGAAAAGCCTAGTTTCTCTGGGACAGGAGTTGCATGTTATACATCTCAAATCCCTGAAAACTTCTGCCTTGGTGCAAAGCATTTGGTGGGAGTTCAATGAATCTTAGTTGAATGAATGAAAATTATAAAGGATACTTTTGTTTGGCAAGCGTTGGTATTGCTAGATTACTTTTATGTAGTCCATATAAATAATTCACTTCTTGTGGTTCCATATCCTGATGTGAAAATTATGCATTTACTGTGCTTTCATAGATATTAATGGGGGCTATTAAAATCTAGAGATTATTTCTAGGTTGGTGGTCTTAGGCCTGGCATTGAATGAAAAAGACTTGAAATAAATTTTAATTTGTAAAAAGAATAAAACTGTATGCATTGCTTTGTTAAAGTTTAGCAGTTTGCGCAACATGATTTTTTCCTATTTATTTCACAAAGAACAACAAAAAGACACTAATATTCCTTAATTGTAGTATTTAATATAAAAAAGAAAATAGAGTAGAATATAAAGGGATAGAAACAACCCATGTGTCCTTGTGATATTTCCCCTTTAACATCAAATGTTTTGTTTAAAAAGTATAGTTTAAAAATGAACCTGTAAATGTAATGACCTAATTAAAAAATGTAAAGAAGGATTATATTTACGCTCTAGTACATCAGGTTTAGTTATTATATACCAAATGCTATTATGTTTCCGTTGGAAAAACATTTTTTAAAGTTATTTAAAGCATTATAGAATGTAGCAAATCAAGCCATTACTTACACTTTTGGGTGGAGGGGGCAGTGTAAGGAAAATGTGTGGAAAAGACTAATGTTTATGTATAATGATTTCATTATCATATTTCTACTCTCTTTGTCATCCAGGGTAAACTCAAAGGACATGTCATGAATTCCTGAGCCGCAATAAATCTGTGAATGTCAGACACCGTGTGTGGGTAAAATGGATAATTTTCTGACCTTTAGTAAGCTTTCACTAGAGCAAAGGAAGTCCCTCAACATAATGTTTCCCCACTACAAAATACTGGCAGGAAGCCAAAGTATGCCCTTTGGCAAATCTCCAGTCTGGATGGTTTTCCTGTAGGGAGAAGACATTCATGAATCTGGCTGATGCTGTGAATTTTTTTTTTTAAGAAAGCCTTCTGGAAAGACCTTTCCAATGTGTAACCTGCTGAGGGAGATGCAAGAACACATTAATCATGGATTTCTTCAAAAGAAACATGGAGCTATCCTGCTCTAATTCAACAGGTCCATCTTCCTCCTCAGTGTGAGCCTCAATACTGTCACAAAAATCCTGGCAGATAACTTAGGCATGCATCTAGCTGAAAACTAAGGCTATGGTAAAAATAAAAGTACAATTTCTCATCCTCAGAGATAGGGTTTGGCCATGGTTGGCTTTCCTTCTGAAGGACAAAACTGATAGCCATGGAAATATGGGAATAAATACATTGTTTATTATTATTTTCCTAAGTGTATCCAAAATCTCAAATTATTTCTCATACTATTTCTGTCACTGCTTATAATTAGACCCGTTGTCTTTTAAAATTATCTCAAAATAGAACGATCTTAGAGAAGGAACACATGGTTAATTTAGTCCTTATCAACCTTAGAAGTGAAATATGTTTCCCTTTTACCTTTATTTCATCACTTTTCCTATTGTCAATTGGTTTGACACTTTTAAAAGAAGTAGAAGTTTAATTATTAGCTGTCCAACAAACTTTCCTGAATGTTTTCCTTTTCTCAGGTGGGTATTCAGAACATGACCTCTCCCCTGTCAACACAAAAAGAAACAAAATTAAGGACCCCTCACAAGTGCTGAGGTAATCTTTAAGCCTTTTGGTGGGTTTAGGACATTTCAGAATCACCTTGGTCTTATCAACCAATACAATTGCTGAGATGATTTTCACATGTGCTCATGAATAATCTCCTATCTTTTGAAAATGTCAGAATCAAATAAAAAACACTGAGATCCACAAATGAATTACTGGCCTAGCGGAGGCCCACTTCTGGAGAGAATAAGATAAAATTAAGAATTGCAGTAAAGAATACTGAAGTGTTTTTCTGTTAGGGCTCAGGTGTCTGGGCTGCTGAGACTTGCTACGACATTCCCAGAAGCTAACCCAAAACCTGTATTTTGGTGTTACCTCCTGCCATTCTGCAAATTTACTCCATCATCCAGACAATTCACACAGCTTGCTCTTCCTTTGTTCAGCGTCGTCCCCTCAGCTTTGAACACGCTCATTAACTTCAGCCGAACCAACTCATCCTTTGGAGACCAGATAAAATGGACCACCTCCCCAAAGCCTTCTTCCCCATCCCTGGTCTAAGAAAGACTCAAGCCTCCCAACTCCTGGGGCGCTTTGGGTGATTCCAATGGTAGGGACACAATCTGATTTGCATAGGAATTACTTGTTTGTCTGACTTACATCCAGAAGGCAAGTTTCTTGACACTAAGAACCATTTCTCGTTTGTGTTTGTATCTCTACAAAATTGAGTACAGATTTCTCAGCCAGCATTTGAGAGATTAAAATTTGAAATGATTTTATTTTATTGGTTTCTTTTTAGATTGTTCACTCAGCATACAGAAATGGTACTGATTTTTGTACATTGGTTTTGAATGCTGCAACTTTACTAACATTATCAGTTCTAACAGCTTCTTGGTGGAGTCTTTAGGTTTCTCTTAAAGTAAATGTTGGGAATAAAATCAAATTTATTCCTTAAACATGAGCAGTCGTGTAGAGAACATGAACTATTGTGTTGTTTTACTCCCTTTAATCACTGACTCTTCATTTGTTTACTCATGCTTTTAATAAGCATTCGATTGACTTTTAAGGATGGCGCTTAGGGGCTAAAGGGCTTGACAATAAGTGGGAAAGGACTGCAGTTAAAATTTAGATGATAAAACACACTCTAGATAACATGAATATTGTTGTTAATATATTAACAAAGAAGTGAAGCAGGTCCCATGCTGTACCATGCTCTGGCTTTTGCTAATTGCTTCTGGCCTTACTCTGTACCTTGGTGGCTGTTGGAACTCCTTTCTCTTGCATACCCACTGTGGTGGATGCTGTGCTGTACTGCTCAGGTCTCCCTTCAGGAGTAAAGGACTTCTCATCCTGGATGCTGAGAGTGTCTTAAGCAGGCACCCTCAGTTGTGAGTCCTCTTAAACTATTGTCATATCTCTTCCCAGAATGACCCCCATCTGATGATTGATGCTGGAATATAAATACCTCATTTCTCTTACCACAATTCAGGGCAAATCTTAAGCATTAACTCATCTTCAGAACTCCCTGTAGGGTTCTAAGGCTTCTATTTGGACTGCATTGCAGCTCAACTTCTCCTTCTACTCAATCTTGCTTCCTTCCCTCCTCTTCTCTTCTGCAGTTGTTCAATCTCAATGGTACTCTTTAATAATCTCCTGCATGCTACTCTGTGTCTCAGAGTCCACTTCCCTCAGCTACCACCTTGGCTCCCTGCTTTGCCCCATGTTACCGTTGCTCCCAATATGAATAGTCTTTCTACCACATTCAGCCCTGCTGAATTCCTTCTAGCCAGCCAAGATGTAACCTTCCTCTGAACTATAGATGGGGGCCTGCCAGATACTCTAGATTAGGGAGGCATGGAATGAGCAACGAAGTAGGAATCAGAAACTCAGACCAGCAGCAGGCAAAGAAAGTACCAGGTGATATCACTTATAAAGGGGAACCCTTGGGAGCAAGTAAGGCGTGAAGGTTAGGAAAAGGAGGGGTGCAGCCAGATTGTTACTAAAAACATGTGAAAGAAAATATAGCAACAATATTGGTAAGCAATGAATTAAATAAATAAATTATGTAGTTCCTAAATATTTCTTGGCCATAGTTTACTATAATCCTTGGGACTTCTTCAATTATATGTAGTATGACTTCAATTTATATTAGTTAAGCAAAGATGATAATGTATTGGCATATATTTCTTATGAGGAACCTAGTAAGAAAATGATTTCTAAGGTGGTGGTTGTAGCTCTTTGCCATGATGGAACAGAATTTGCAACATTAATCAGGATGAATTAATGACAGAAGAAATGATTGGCAAGAGCGGTGATGACCTCTGTGATGAAGACATTAAATCAGCAACACCTTGTGGTGATTTGCTTAGAAATCAGAAAGGTGTTTCCTCTTCAGGGTATCTAAACTCTTAGGGTAAAGAGTAACTGTTGTATGAATGGCCTATAGGTCTTAGGCTGAATCGTGTGAAATTGCCAGTATTCAACCGTGTTTGACCTCCAAAAATGATAACTTCATGTCATTCCATTTAATGATTTTTATTTATTTATTGTCTGTCTTCCCCAACTAGAATGCAGACACTATTTTGTTCAAAGCTGTATCACAGTATCCATTACAGTGTCTTGCAAAATGGACGCTCACAAGTTTTCAATGAATTAAATAAATTATGTAGTTCCTAAATATTTCTTGGCCATAGTTTACTGTAATCCTTGGGACTTCTTCAATTATAAGTAGTATGACTTCAATTTATATTAGTTAAGCAAAGAAGATAATGTATTGGCATACCCAACTGGAAATTCCAAGGGTACTGGCTTCAGGCACAGCCAGATCCAGGGGCTTGAATAATGTCATAATGATTTGGTGTCTTGCCATTGTTCGACTGATTTCTTTTTCTGAGTTGACAGTGTCCTCAGGCAGGTTCTCTCAATTTGATGATGCCAAGTGTCTCCAGGCTTACAGTCACTAGCTCAGCAAACCCCAGAGGAAATAAAAGTGCCTCTTTCCCAGTAGTTCAAATAGAAACTCCTACTTTGATTCTCACAGAACCTACTTTGGTAATGTCTGAGGAGCCAAGGCAGGAGGTCAGATTGACCTCAGTCAATTGGACTGAGAATGGGAGAGATGGTGATTCTTTAAAAGAGAATCTTAGTGCTGTTTCCAAAATAATAATTATAATAATAGCTGACAATTAAACACTTATTTCCCAGACACTATTCAAAAGGCAATCCTCTCAGAAACACTTTAAGGGAGGCACTATTATTATCTTTATTTTATACATGAGTACACCGAAGTATACAGAGGCTAAGTAATTTGCTAAAATTCACGTAACTGGGAAGATAGAGCTAGGATGGAAACATTCACAGTCCCACTGCCAGCCCATTCCCTTAACCACTACACTTTACCTGAAAAGGAGTTTGGGGGTAAAGAAAAAC
This sequence comes from Piliocolobus tephrosceles, assembly GCF_002776525.5. Taxonomy (NCBI): domain Eukaryota; kingdom Metazoa; phylum Chordata; class Mammalia; order Primates; family Cercopithecidae; genus Piliocolobus; species Piliocolobus tephrosceles. Next base: position 53,815,596 of record NC_045439.1, on the reverse strand, counting down.
ATGGATGTTCGCTCTACTTGGCTTATTTGTTTACAGAGCCAATGGTCTGGTAGCACCTAACTCATGATGGCAAATGGAGAGTTACTGGTGCACCTGTGGTCTGAGCATTGCCAGGGTGGGTTTTCTCTGAGACTCTGTCCCAGAAGTTGCTTCCTGGCTGCTGAGAAAGTGATTTCTCACAACCATAGCTTCTTCTTTTATGTTTCCTCCCACATCTCTCCCCCATGATGACTTCTATCAAGTCAGTTTGTTCTATTAAAAAACAATTTTTAGAGTGTCTTCAGCATACTCAAAGGATAACACTTGGTGGATGTTTAAAAATGTTGTGAAATTATAATCTGAGTTATTATAGTTAGGTAGCTTCTAGCTTTGACATTCCAACAGTTTGGGGATATATTTGTGTATTGGATGCTTGAGTGGATTCCCTGATAAATGCCACATCTACCTTTTCTCCCTCCAGTTCCTTACCCATCTCCTTGAGGATAATTTATCAAAGTTTACTTCTAATAAGTATGGAGTGGTGAAGGCTCAGGTGTTCTATTTTCCCTTCACAATGGTGGATGGTGCTTTGTTGAAGAACGCTCTGGGGAACTAGAGAAAACAGTCCTGAAAATTGGTTCCCTTGCCTGGGGTAGATGAGGCTTGTCTTTGGGATAGAATGTCTCATCAGGTTTATTTCCTGTAAAATGGGAGTGAAATTAGATGAAGGATTTTGGTAAGGATTCTTCCCGGTAGGGCTCCTGCTTGACTGATTGATGTAGTCACAGCTGTTGGAGTGGTTGTAATCTCTGCTTCTCTCTGCACATTTGCTCCTGTCTCCTCTCTGCAGACTAAGATCCTCTGCAGCTTCTTAGTTTCTGTTTTCTCATGACTTCAGCTCTGTCTTGCCCTGGGCTGCCTCTAGGCCAGGCTTTCCATGACCTGACGGCTCAGGTACTTATCATGATCAAGTGACTTCATTTTACTTAGTTCAAAGTCATCAAGTCTGTTACTGGTCTATCTCAGGTTATAGATGAGTTCAAGTTAGATAAATGAACTTCCCTCATCCTGCAAGCTGTGGCCAGAGGGCAGAATGATGTGGTCCTAACCCGAACCTAGGACCACTCCTTTGGCAGGGGCTTTGCGGGGAGAGCAATTTCAAGGAAAGAGCATGGAAATAATAAATATGTCAGCTACATTATCCAAAATAGTCCCATGTGATAAAGCAAAGTGATTTCCTAACTGGTATATCCACAGGGAAAATTCAATGAGTACCAGTTTTCTTGTTTGTTTGTAGGTCACACTTAATACTGGAGTAATTTCTGAATTCTCATAAACTATGGTCATGGGAGTTTTTATAATTAAAGCTGGTTTGTTTTCTGCTTCTTCGAAAATGATAACCTGGGTATGCCATACCGATAGCTTTCTACTAATCAGAACATTGAATTATTCCTCAGTACCTATTCACACTGCAAACGAGATGTTCCTGCATTTGGTCATTGCATATAACTTCACAAAATAGAAAAACAGAACATAAGAATAACAATTTTAATTGCCAAGTCAATTAAAGAGGAGGGAATCCTGCTTGGCAACAGTTAAAAAGTCACATGATACCCAGTACTAATGAGGATGTGAGAATTCTCCTGGACTGCAAGGTGAGCGGGAGGGGTTAGTTCAGACATTCTAGAGAACAAAATGTGAATATGTACTGAAAAATAGCTATGTGAATATGTAGTAAAATAAGGATTCCTGGGTCTTCCCCATGACCCAGTAGTCTAACTTTCAGAATTAGACCCGAGAGAAATTCTTCCATTGACTAATGAATTTACATAGGAAAATGTTGAGTGCAATGTGACTTCTGGTAGCTGGGAAGATAGAGCTAGAATGGAAACATTCACGATCCCACTGCGTGATGGCTAGATGTCCATCATTGGAAGTAATAGATAAGAAAAATATTATGATGCATTCTGCTACATAATCAGAGGCAGCAGCTTAAAGTAATAAACTGGATTCACATAAAGAAGCATGGCTAGATCTTACTAAGAGTATTGAGGGAAAAAGTAACAGAAGGAGAGCTTAGTGCAATATTACTTATGTAAATTAGAAACAGGTACTGCATAAAACAACACACTAAATACTTCAAGGACACATGGATATTCAAGGACATATAGGAACAATTAAAGGGGCAGCCCATGGGAGGGAGGGTAGTGGGAGTGAGGATGAAGGGTGAAGAGAGAAAATAATCAAATAAAAATTTTAAAAAGAGAGCAGGCTTGGCAGAGCCAGAGGATAATATTGAGTCACAAGCTGAGTAATATAATGCTCAGCGTTCTGCACCTGAGGTCCAAGAAGACCATGAGAAAAGTAGAAGGAGGGGTTAGTAAGAAATCTCACTTATGATTGGGGGAAAAGGTAGAAGCCAGTGACCCCACGCTGTAAGTTATTTTTCCTCTTCGTGCCCACCTCTTAGTCTGATGCTGAATCCTCTGGGACAAAGGTTCCCTGGTTCGTGTTACTCTAGTTTTGAGTTGTTTGAGATAGAGGGGAAGAAAAATGGAGGCCCACTGAAATAGTGATGATGAGATATGGGTGAAATGAGAAGTCCTGGGCTGTAACCAGGCCTCTAGATGAAAACCAGGAGGAAGTGGCTCTAGTTTTGCCATTTGTGACTCTTTCGGTCCTCAGTGCCCTCATTACGAAAGTGAGATAGTCTAATCAAAGCTCCGTTCCAGGCCCGTTCATCTGTGACTCTCCTCTTAGAAGCTCATTGCCGAAGAAAGCCTTGTGTGGAAAAATGGTGCTCAGAAAGCAGTAACCTCTTTTCACTTGTGCCTTGACTAAGGAAACAGCCAGCTGCCCATCATGACCTGGGGCAAAGTGCACAGGAGCTCCGTCCCGGTTGCCTTCCTGTTAGATAGAGGAGTCAAGCAAACACGCTTGCTCTAATCCTTTAAAAAATTCCTCCTTGGATTCCTAAGGAAATGTGATGTGACGAGATAACAGATAAAACTGGAACGTGTGAAGATGCCATTCTGGGGCTGTTTTGTCATTCCTCCAGGTGATTAATCGTCCAGGATAATCTGAAGAATAGGAAATAACATAGAATCAGACTTTGTATAGAAATCATTGAACACTCCTCTTAAAAGATACAAACTACAAAAAGCAAGAACATTCTAAAACAAAGAATATTTTATTAGGAAAATATTGGAACTTCCCCCCCTGTCTCTTATTTCTCCTGAATATTTCTGCTTTCTTCCCAGGACTTTAACATCTTTTGCCTAAGCAGACATAGGAATTTATGATGTAAGCCAAAGCTTTAAGGCTAAGTAAAAACGATATTAACGCGCATTGCCTCCTTTTCTGATAGCTTCAGCTGTAAGCTTCTGTCTAAAGAGAACAGTGAGCTCCTCCTCCACCATCCACAGCAATGGATTTCATCGAGTCAAGACTATCAAGGGGTTACACTCAATGGGTAGCATGACCATATTGCCCAAACAGGAAAAAAAATGTCTTTGAATCTCAATGCTGAATTGTACATCTGCATTCTGCCTGATGAAGTAACTTCCTTATTAATTTTTCAGAATGTTTTTGCATTTTTCTGCTGAAATGTCAGAGGTGTCTTCTCTATGCAGTCAGCACTCTATGGCAAGTTGGAGGGTCCGCGGTCAGATGGGCTGCTCTTTCTCCAAGGAAGATCCACCTTTCTATTGGTGATTACTGCAAAAGACCAGATGTTTTCCTTTAACCTCCCATTGGTTCTAATCTCCCTCAATCTTTGATCCCAACCCCACTTGAAAGTAACCCTTCATTTAGCTCCTCTTGGGTGGTCCTCAGTGGAGATTTAGTTAATTCTAACTTCTTGTACAGTCTTTCCCCATGTGCTTCCATGGTAAAATTCTACCTTCCTAATTGCTAAGAGGAAAATTGTTAATCCTTTTGATTCAGGGAGCAGTGTAATAGCCTTAAAATTGGCAACTTAATTGAAAAACTCAGAAATTGCTGACTCCTTGGGGTAGTTTTTTAATAGCATTTCCCTCACAATTCTTTCCTTCTTTCTTTTTCAAAATAAAATAAAATCTGTTACTTAGCGTGTCCAGTCAAAAGACTATCTCCTTGTTATCTCTCTATTCTCAGATTCCATTTGGATTTCATGCATGATCTCAGGTATTTTATTGATTGTTACAGATCAGCTTAGTGGGTTATTACAGAAAATGCTCACTGCAAAACAGAAGGGACATGTGACGCCAACTAATGGGAAATAGAAATTCTTTTCCTCCCTCTGTTCCCATTATGTAAGAATAAACAACTTAAATTGCTACTCTTAGATTCCAAGGGTTGTCTAGGCTACATATGTCAAATATCAGTGTGAGTTTGGAGACTGGGTTATTCTGCATTACGACTGGTATATATTAGTATTCTCTTGACTTCATTATCAAAAACTAACCAAACAAGCTAGTTTGAAAGAGACCTCCAATTTTGCTTTGGATTCATACAAGCAAATTCCTTTTAAAAAATTCTGGGAACAGAGAGGTTTCTGGGTTCTTGGCATATTCCATTGATCTTACTTACGAATAGAGAAAAGGTCAAGGATTTTGCTTATTTGTTTTCCATAGGCACTCTAAATTTTCAAAGATTTGGAGACTTTTAAGGGACTTTTAAGAGACACTTAATTTGTTACAGATGCATTAACATATTGAATTTATGTGGAAGAGTGGAGGCCAGGCAAAGGATATTGGGTTCATTATTTATTAGTAGAGCTAGTCAAAACTTCCCTGTTTTAACCAAGTGGTGGTTTGGCTCCTATTCAAGAAGCCATCTCTTAATATTGCTGTCCCCAGCAATTAACGTACACTGTGAGGGTGGGTGTGCCCTTATTATATTCAACCATACTGGATTCTAGACTCTGGGCCTATCTCTCCTCTCTCCAAACTGGACATGACCCTTTTGTGTAATTACCTCAAAATATGTGCTACTCCTGCTTTCTGCTCAAAATGAAACTCATTAGGGAGGCCTGCAAATTGTGCAGGGTCTGAGCCCCTCTCCCTGTCTAACCTCATTTCCCATCAGATCCCCCAAGCTTTCTTTTCCTGGCACACTGGCCTTTTTCCAGTGCCTCTGACTCACCATGCTTCCTCCTCCTTGATGGAAAACTGTTCCCTGATGGCCGCATGGACTACTCCTGCTCCATTCCTGCCTTTTCAGGAAAACAAGTGTTTTTCCTGATGGTGTCACTTTGGTTATGATCAGCTGTCATAGTACCATGTTCTTCACACCACTGTCTCAATTTTAAATTTATTTATCTTTTACTTGATTGGCCTTCTACTCCACTACTTAGAGAGTTCCATGAGGGCAGAGACAGGGTTGGGTTTTGATCATTTACATATCTGCAGTACTGAAGAACTTGCCTGGTATTTAGTGTCCAGTAAATATCTGTAGAATGAATGAATAAATGCATGAGTGAATGAATGAATGTATAACATAAGGTTCATTTGACCTGTACCCAAAACTTTTGTATATCAGGTTGATGTTTTTATTCTTAAGTCCATACTTTCAGAGTACATCTGTATCTCTTCTCTTGGATTGTTGAATTTCTAGAGGATAAAGACTAGCTTTCCATGTTTGTCCTATCTAGTCCTCAGCACAGTTTCAGACAGAGATCAGAGACAGGGCCACATCTATGGGGTTGCAAAACAGAACAGAGAACATAATAACACATTTCCATCTTCTTCCTGTACAGCTGGAATTTATTTAAATTAAAGAACTGGAGAAGAAGCAGAGATGGCCCCCTAAAGCAAAGATGGTGGGGGAGGTATGTAGGAAAGGTGTGTGGTGTGCAGACCTTGGTTGCTGGCTCATCTGAATTTCAAGGCTGAGTTGATGCATAAAAGGTCTTTGGGTTTCTCTGAGCACCAGTCTGCAGTGGCAAGCTTCATGTATTATCACTGTAAGGGAGAGCATGTATCCTGCCTCCATTGGAATCATAACTGTCAAACTCATATGGCATTAGCTATGTAAATTGCTGAGCATAGGCAGTGTGTTCCTCAAGAATATAAATCAGAAAAGTAAATGTTACCATGCCGTGTTCCAGTTACCCATCCTTCCCTTTATCTCTCCAAACTTATTCATATGGTGCCTCTTCCCCATTGTAAATGTTTAGAGTTACTCCACAGTTCTGAGGCCCTGACCACACTGGCTGGCCCAAAGGACAGCTGTTGATGGTGCCCGTAAGTGACTCCCATTTAAATAATTGCCCATATCCCTGGAGCTTCCTGTTGGATTAGCTCTGCCTGAATCCAAAGTTTCTCTTTCAAGTTGGCCTTTACTCTAGAGACAGAAGCTAGAATACAGTATTAAAACAAGTTTTATAAAATTTTCTCACTTATTTTCACTATCATCTGTTGTGTTTTCATGAATATTTTTCTTTAAAACTGTGTTCTTGGGCAATTTAATACAATGATTCCACTTTATCTTCTACCCACATTTGTCTGTGTAGATCTTTTACTGCTGTATTGAATGAGACAAACTTAATATTTTTTAATAAGAAAAGTTCATCTTCCTGCTGGTGACGAGTAAGTGGAAAACATATGATTTTATCAAGCAATTTCTTCTCTTTTCTATCCATTGCTTGCCAAATTCAGAAACAAAAATAGGAATAGCTCATACTTTGCAAATGAGTCCCTGTGGTAAATAGAACCTTAGTCCTTTCTTACCACACTGCATATGATAGTGCTTTTAAAAGCATTTAAGCATAGGTAATAATGTGTCTCAAAGACTGGAACTATTGATTTATAAAGTTAGGTGTGAATAAAATCTAAAGATAAATAGCATATCATTAAAAAGTGAAATAATATTATTTTAATTCATACTTGACAATTTTTCGAAAGAATGTTAAACTCTTACGTAAATATATGGCCTCCCCAGCTGTTCAAATAGTATGATTAATTAAATGGATTCTGTCTGAAAACCAACACTGGTTCTTGTTCTCAAATTGCAAATATGTCCAATGTAAAGGAAAATGGAAAAGTATTCGTCTGGTATCTACTGCTTTTGAGGTAAAGAATTAATGTTGTTGAAATTCCAAAGTGTTCCTTAGATGTATGTATGACTGTGTTTGTGGTGTGTGTGTTCCCACACCTGTATGTGTGGTTGTGTGTGTATCCATGACATATATATATCTTTTAATGACAGGAAAATTTATTTATAAGAAACTACTCTATTTGGCAATCTTATCTATCCATAATAAAGCCAAGAACCTATTATAAGTCAAAAGAAAAGACTTCTTAGAAGGTCAGAGGTGGGCTTCTAAGTCTACTCATTACATTCAATGCATTTAAATATAGAAAAAATGAACCTCATAGACCTTCAGTGAGACTATTACTGTTTTTATTTTACTACAAGGTAAATAACTTGTCTGAAGGGTGCAAAGCATTAAGGGGTTTCTGAGGCAAATTGCAATGGTTGGTTGGGACTCGAAAGTGCAAGACCTTAATTCAGTATAGAGTAGGGAGTCAAAGAAAATTACCTAGTTGGAAAGATACATGTTTAGACACGTTCTGTAGGAAAATTAACCTGAAGTGCATAGAATATGTTGTAGAAGCTGGAAACCCAAGACAGTTATAAGACTACTGTATTAGTACAGATACTATGGGGTTAGTCCAGATACATAATAACAAGGTTCTGAATGAGGGTATGGAGAGGACAATAAAGTCTTAAGAGACCTAAGAGATATGGTAGAAGTAAAACAAAAAGCCCTTGGGAATTGTTTCAGTTGGGAGATAGGAGAAAAATCAAATACATCTTTTTTTAATTAATTAATTAATTTTTATTTATTTATTTATTTTGACACAGAGTTTCGCTCTTGTTGCCCAGGCTGTAGTGGAATGGTGCAACCTCGGGTCATGGCAACCTCCACCTCCTAGGTTGAAGCGATTCTCCTGCCTCAGCCTCCCGAGTAGCTGGGATTACGGCATGTGCCGCTACACCAGGCTGATTTTTGTATTTTTAGTAGCGATGGGGTTTTGCCATGTTGGACAGTCTGGTCTCGAACTCCTGATCTCAAGTGATCCACTCGCCTCAGCCTCAAATACATCTTTAAAAATTCAAGTCTATGAAAGTGAAGTCATTATGCTACTGGCAGAATTAAGAAACACAGGAGTAGGAACAGGTTTGGGTGGGTGTGGAGGAAGATGGTGAATTCCAATTTGCAATTTGAGGTGCACATAGAACCTCCAAGAGGAGACGTCTCATAGGAGCTGGAGATGCAGAGCTGGACTATATCTACGACCAGGCATAAATGTGAAACCCATAATAGCTAATGTTTACTGAACACTTACGAAGTATGAGGTACTTTCCTATGTGTTTTAATGTATTAAAAATTTACAACTTTCTCATGAGGTAAGTACTATTTTTAATTTATTTTAAAAATGTATTTAAAATTGAATTTTAAAATGTAAAAGTAATATATAATTATTGTAAAAATTCAAATCATAGGTAAGCATGAAAAGTCAAAAGAAAAAAAGGGAGTGGTAAGTTAAGCAAATAACTTGTTTTTGTTTTAAAAAATATTTGTAGTAAATTAGAATCAATTTAAAAGAAAGACTTTTCAAGAGGAAGTTAATAGCTTCACAGAAAAGGAGAAAACATCAAAAATACAAGAAGTAGAAAAAGGAACAAAAATGAATACACCTCCAAGAACAATGAAACACAATAAACCTACAGTAATCTTTGCCTCTCTAAAACAGAAACAGTCCTCACTTGACTAAGATCTGGGGTTCTCACTCTGTAATATCCCAGTAGATAATTAATGTTAAAATAATACCAATAAAACAGTGAAATGACTTTTATGTAATTTTTTTAGGAAGGCAGAAAAAAAATCTAGATTTGATTGTACTTTAAATCAAAGATCTTTTACTCAATGGATGAAATTGTAATGTAATCAATACAACTAGCAAGACTACATGAATTACTCCATGGTAGTTCCATGCTGTCAGATTTCTTATTATGTTCATAGCAAGCTAGGTGGCAGACCTTCCTTTTCAGGAAAGCAGGGACTGGGCCAAGGTTGAAATTCTACTAGCGAGGACTGGTATTAGAATAGGTGTGGTTTTTCTGCACTTGGAGGGCTCTAATTAAAGGGAAATTAAAATCAAAATCTGGGATGAGGGCTGAGGTGGGCCCAGGACGTTCCAAAGCATCTAGTCCGAGGGTAATGGATGGAAAAAACAAAAGTAAGATTTAAAGCAATAGATCACACTAGAAAGCTGCGGGCAAGATGGAGTAATGGGGTCTGAGAGAAGGGACCAGAAAGATTCCCAGAAGCAACGGGATGTTGAAGATCAAGGCTTTTCTAGAATAACTAGCATCAAGCAAAAAGGCAAGGAGAAAATAATGGGAGCTCAATTCTCTCTCTAAGCAAAGAAATGGAAATTAGTCTCATGAATACAAATGAAAAAATCCAGAATTTACAGAGAATGTGGAGAAATACTTGGAAGGCAAGAAGCAGGATGAATATATATGTGTGTGGTGGTTAATGCTGAGTGTCAACTTGATTGGATTGAGGGATACAAAGTATTAACCCTGGGTGTGTCTGTGTGGGTGTTGCCAAAAGAGATTAACATTTGAGTCAGTGGGCTGGGGAAGGCAGATCAACCCTTAATCTAGTGGGCACAATCTAATGAGCTTCCAGCAAACATAAAGCAGGCAGAAAAATGTGAAAAAGAGAGGCGGGCCTAGCCTCCCAGCCTACATCTTTCTCTCATACTGGATGCTTCCTGCCCTTCAACATCGGACTCCAAGTTCATCAGTTTTGGGACTTGGACTGGCTCTCCTTGCTCCTCAGCCTGCAGATGGCCTATTGTGGGACCTTGTGATCATGTAAGTTAATAATGAACTCCCATATATAAAATATATATATATGATATATAATAGTGTATATGTAATGTATATACACTATTATATATCATATATTATATATATATATAGGTATGCATGGCCTATTAGTTCTGTTCCTCTAAGAGAACCCTGAACCCTGACTAATACAGATTTTAGTACCAGGAGTGGTTCTAGAGGAACAGAGTCTTAAGGATGGAATTCTTTCATTGGTTTTGGGGTTTCTGGAGTTGGCTGCTTAATATGATTAGACCCCTAAATGCCAAGGACTCTACTTCTAATAGTATGGAGAACACTGATAGTCCATGAAGTGAACTGTTCAGAGAGTTACGCAAAATAAATGCATTTGACACTCCGGATTCACTGCTCATGAGAGGCAAGAAGTTTAGTGACTCTATATGTAAGTGAGGGGATTGATTGGAAAAGAAGGGGACCCTGAAACTTGTAATGGGGATGTGTGGGAGGACCCTGGTGAAGCTGGGGACACTGAGTTTGTAAACTCTCATGAATCTTTCTTTGCCAGAAAGAACAGCTTCCCCATCCCCAATAGGGGCAACACCCCGTCCCTGACCCATGCTGCCATCAGCCTTTCCACCTCTGTCTGAGGAGATAAACCCTGTGCCTCCTGAGGCAACAGTAATGACCTCCCCTGAGGCAGCTGCCAGGCAAGATAATGCTGACTCTCCTCACCCGCAACACCTCTGTTTGTTTCTAGATCTATAAATAGACTGAAGTCCTGGAGGGCCCCTAGAGGGGAGGTTGAGAGTGTGACCCATGAAGAGGTGCGCTACACTTGAAAATAAGTGTTTGAGCGCTCTAATTTATATAAACAGAAATCTGGAGTATAGGCATGGGAATGGATATTAAAGGTATAGGATATTGATGGAAGGAGCATAGAGTTAGATCAGACTGAATTTATCAATTTGGGACAACTAAGTAGGAAATCTGCATTTAATGTTGCAGCTTGAGGAGTTAAAAATGTTCTAACAGTTTACTTGCTTGGTTAGCTGAAATATGGTTTAAAAGATGGCCCACTGTAAGTGAGCTGGAAATACCTGATCTCCCTTGGTTTAATGTAAGGGAAGGGATCCAAAGGCTTAGGGAGACTGGGATGATGGAGTGGATTTGTCACTTTAGACCTACTCATCCCAGCTGGGAGGGTCCAGAAGATATACCCCTGATGAATGCCTTGAGAAATAGATTTGTGAGGGCAGCACCTGCATCTTTGAAGAATCTTGTAATTGCTCTTCTCTGTATGTCAGATTTAACAGTGGGAACTGCAGTCACTCAACGACAACATTTAAATACAATGGGAATAATTGGCAGGAGCCAAGTGGCAGGACTCAACTGTCAAAGTCAAGGTGGGCATAGCTACCATGATGGACATCAGAGGCAAAGTGGCAATCAGAATAGTCTGACTCATGTAGAGCTCTGGCATTGGCTAATTAATCATGGTGTTCCTAGAAGTAAAATTGATAAGAAGCGTACTGCATTCCAACTTAAATTATACAATCAGAAAACTTCTAGGTTGAATGAACAAAAGACTAATTTGAATTATAAAAACAGAGAATCGTGGCCCCTCAATCAATTTCCAGACTTGAGCCAGTTTATAGACCAAGAACCCCTTGAATGAAGGGGAGGCGGGGTCCCCTTGAGGAAGGACCCCACTACATTACCAAGAATTTATGTGTGAATCTTTCTCCCATCCTTCCCCAAGGAGACATGAGGCCTTTTACCAGGGTAACTGTGCACTGGGGAAAGGGAAATGATCAGACATTTCGGGGATTACTGGACACTGGCTCTGAGTTGATGTTGATTCCAGGGGACCCAAAATGTCACTGTGGTCCTCCAGTTAAAGTGGTCCTCCAGTTAAAGTGGTCCTCCAGTTAAAGTCAGGTAATTCATGGAGTTTTAGCTCAGGTCTGACTTACAGTGGGTCCAGTGGGTGCCCAGACTCATCCTGTGGTCATTTCCCCAGTGCCGGAATGCATAATTGGCATAGACATACTTAGCAGCTGGTAGAACCCCCACATTGGCTCCCTGACTGGTAGGGTGAGGGCTATTATGGTGAGAAGGGCCAAATGGAAGCCATTAGTGCTGCCTCTACCTAGAAAAATAGTAAATCAAAAACAATATCGCATCTCTGGAGGGATTGTGGAGACTTGTGCCACCATCAAGGACTTGAAAGATGCAGGAGTGGTGATTCACAACACATCCCCGTTCAACATTCCCATTTGGCCTATGTAGAAGACAGATGGATCTTTGAGAATGACAGTGGATTATCATAAACTTAACCAAGTGGTGACTCCAATTGCAGTTGCTGTACCAGATGTGGGGTTTCATTGCTTGAGCAAATTAGCACATCTCCTGGTACCTGATATGCAACCATTGACTTGGCAAGTACCTTTTTCTCCATTCCTGTCCATAAGGCCCACCAGAAGCAATTTGCCTTTGGCTGGCAAGGCCAGCAATATACTTTACTGTCCTACTTCAGGGGTATATCAACTCTCCAGCTTTATGTCATAATCTTATTCAGAGAGACCTTGATCACTTTTTGCTTCCACAAGATATCACACTGATCCATTACACTGATGACATTATGCTGATTGGATCCAGTGAGCAAAAAGTAGCAAACACACTGGACTTATTGGTGAGACATTTGCATGCCAGAGGTGAGAAATAAATCTGATTAAAATTCAGAGACCTTCTACCTCAGTAGAATTTCTAGAGGTCCAGCGGTCGTGGGGCCTGTCGAGATGTTCCTGTTAAGGTAAAGGATAAGTAGATGCTTTTGGCCCCTCCTACAACCAAGAAAGAGGCACACCTTGTGGGCCCATTTGGAGGCAACACATTCTTCATTTGGGTGTGTTACTCTAGCCCATTTATCAAGTGACCTGAAAGGCTGCCAGTTTTGAGTGGGGTCTAGAACAGGAGAAAACTCTGCAACAGGTCCAGGCTGCTGTCCAAGCTGCTCTGCCACTTGAGCCATATGACCCAGCAGATCCAATGGTGTTTGAGGTGTCAGTGGCAGACAGGGATACTGTTTGGAGCCTTTGTCAGGCTCCCATGGGTGAATCACAGTGGAGGCCTCTAGGAGTTTGGAGGAAGGCCCTGCATCTTTTGCAGATAACTACTCTCCTTTTGAGAGACAGCTCTTGGCCTATTACTGGGCTTTGTGGGAAACTGAACGTTTGACTATGGGTCATCAAGTCACCATGTGACCTGAACTGCCTATCATGAACTGGGTGCTTTCTGACCCATCAAGCCATAAAGTGGGTCATGCACAGCAGCATTCCATCATCAAATGGAAGTGGCATATGCCTGATCAGGTTTGACAGGTCCTGAAGGCACAACGAAGTTACAAAAGGAAGTGGCTCAAATGCGCATGGTCTCCACTCCTGCCACTCTGCCTTGTTTCCCCCAGCCTGCACCAATGGCCTCATGGGGAGTTCCCTATGATCAGTTGACAGAGGAAGAGAAGACCGGGGCCTGGTTCACAGGTGGTTCTTCATGATATGCCGGCACCATCTGAAAGTGGACAGCTGCAGCACTACAGCCCCTTTCTAGGACATCCCTGAAGGACAGTGACAAAGGGAAATCTTCCCAGTGGGAAGAACTTAGAGCAGTGCACCTGGTTGTGCACTTTGCACAGAAGGCGAAATGGCCAGATATGCGATTATACACTGTTTCATGGGCTGTAGCCAATGGTTTGGCTGGATAGTCAGGGACTTGGAAGAAGCATGATTGAAAAATTGGTGACAAAGAAATCTGGGGAAGGGGTATGTGGATGGACCTCTCTGAGTGGTCAAAAACTGTGAAGACATTTGTATCCCATGCAAGTGCTCACCAATGGGTGACTTCAGTGGAGTAGGAGTTTAATAATCAAGTGGACAGGATGGCCCGTTCTGTGGACACCACTCATCTTCTTTCCCCAGCCACGCCTGTCATCACCCAATGGGCCTATGAACAAAGTGGCCATGGTGGCAGGGATGGAGGTTACACCTGGGCTCAGCAATGTGGACTTCCACTTGCCAAGGCTGACCAGGCTGTGGTCACTGTTGAGTGCCCAATTTGCCAGCAGCAGAGACCAACACTGAGCCCTTGATATGGCACCATTCCTCTGGGTAATCAGCCAGCTGCCTGGTGGCAGGTCGATTATATTGGACCTCTTCCATCATGGAAAGGGCAGAGGTTTGTCCTCACTGGAATAGACAATCCGGATATGGGTTTGCCTAGCCTGCAAGCAGTGCTGCCAGTACTACCATCCGTGGACTTATGGAATGTCTTATCCACCATCATGGTATTCCACACAGCATTGCCTCTAACCAACTTTACAGCTAAAGAAGTGCAGCAGTGGGCTCATGCTCATGGAATTCACAAGTCTTACCATGTTCTGCATCATCCTGAAGCAGCTGGATTGATAGAACAGTGGAATGGTTTTTTGAAGTCACAATGCCAATGCCAACTAGATGACAATAATTTTCAGGGCTGCAGCAAAGTTCTCCAGAAGGCCATGTATGCTCTGAATCAGTGTCCAGTATATGGTACTGTTTATCCCATAGCCAGGATCCCTGGGTCTAGGAATCAAGAGGTGGAAGTGGAAGTGGCACCACTCACCATCATCCCTAGTGATCCACTAACAACATTTTTGCTTCTTGTTCCCACGGCATTACGTCCTGCTGGCCTAGAGGTCTTAGTTTCAGAGAGAAGAACACTGCCACCAGGAAACACAATGATTCAATTAAACTGGAAGTCAAGATTGCCACCTGGACACCTAGGGCTTCTCCTACCTTTAAGTCAACAGGGTAAGAAGGGAGTTACAGTGTTGACTGGGGTGATTGATCTGGACTATCAAGATGAAATCAGTCTACTACTCCACAATGGAGGTAAGGAGGAGTATGCATGGAATACAAAAGATCCATTAGGGTGTCTTTTAATATTACCATACCCTGTTATTAAGGTCGTTGGGAAACTACAACAGCCCAATTCTGGCAGGACTACAAATGACCCAGACCCTTTAGGAAAGAAGGTTTGGATCACTCCACCAGGAAAAAAAGCACAACCTGCTGAGGTGCTTGCTGAAGGCAAAGGGAATACAGAATCTGTAGTAAGCATCTTTTCATGTGCCTGTTGGCCACTTGTATGTCTTCTTTGGAGAAATGTCTATTCAGGTTTTTTGCACATTTTAAAATCCAGCTATTTGGGGTATTTTTGCCATGAAGTTGTAGGATTTCACATAGATGAGGTATCTATGATAGCCAAACTCATAAAAGCAGAGAATGCGATAATGGTTGCGAGGGGCTGGGTGAGTAGGAGAAATAGGGGGTTGTTCAATGAGTGTAAAGTTTCAAGAGTTTAAGGCTGCAGGGAACTATAATCACACCACTGGACTGGACTGCACTCTGAGTGGCAAAGTGAGACCTGTCTCTGCAAAAAAAGAAGAAGAAAGGAAGAGAGAAAGAAAGAAAAAGAAGAAAGAAAGAAAGAAACACAGAAAGAAAGAAAGAAAGAAAGAAAGAAAGAAAAACACTATAGATTAATATCTCTTATGAACATAGATACAAAAGTTCTCAGCAAAACAATAAATCATAAGCAAATTAAACTGAGCAACATATGTGAAGAATTCTATACCATTGCCAAGGGGCATGTATCCTAGAAATGCAAGGCTGGTTCAACATTCAAAAATTAATTAATATAATTCACCAGATTAACGGATACATAAGAAAATCCATGTGATTCTACCAATAGATGAAGAAGCAGCATTTGGCAAAATTTGAAAAAAGAATGATTAAAAACTCTCAGCAAGCCATAAATAGAAGGGCATCAAAAAATAAATAAATACATTTAAAAAGTCCTTCAGCTAATATGGTATATCTAATGGGAAAAGACCGAATGATTTTCTTTTAAGTTTATTACTAGTGAAGATGTCTACTGTCAGCATTCTTACTTAATATTGTATTAGAAGTCCTAGGAAGTGCAATAAAGCAAGAAAAATAAGTAAAAGGCATTCAGATAGAAATGAAAGCATAAAACTATACTTCAAGATGTATAAAATCCTAAGCAATCTACAAAAAAGCTCCTCAAACTATTAAGTGAGTTTAGCAAGGTCACAAACTACAAAGTCAACATCTAAAAATCAGTTAGTTTTCTATACTCTAGGAAAGAACATGTAGAAACTAAAAATTTTTTAAAGTAACGTTTACAGTAGCTTCAAAAAAGTAAAATTTTAGGTATAAATCTAATAAAATATATGCAAGATCTCAACCCATACCTCATACCTTATGCAAAAATTCACTCGATACAGATCTAAATACACAATATAGAACTATAAAACTGTTAGAAGAAAACATAGCAGAAAACCTTCATGATCTTGGGCTAGGCAAAGAGTTCTTAAATCCTACACCAAAAAAGCACAATCCAAGAAAAAAAGAAAGACAAATTGGACTTCTCAAAATTAAAAATTTTGTTCTTCAAAGGATATTGCTAAGAAGATGAAAACATAAGCCACAAATTTGGTGAGAATATTTGCAAATCACATGTTTGACAAAGGACTTGTATCCAAAATATAGAAAAAGCTTTCAAAATTCAACAATAAGAAAACAACTGAATAAAAGCTTAGGCAAATGATGAGAAAATATTTCGTCAAAAAGGATATGCAGGTGGAAAATAAATACATGAAAAGATGCTCAATAACATTAACCACTAGGGAAATGCAAATGAAAAGCACAATAAGTTGCCACTACATGCCTATTAGAATGATTAAAAAGCACTGAAAATAGTAACTGCTGACAAGGGTGTGGAACAGCTAGGGTTCTCATGTATTGATGGTGGGAATGCAAAATGGTACAGCCCTTCTGGCAGTTTCTGAGTTAAAAGTTAAACATAGGCCTTGCATATGATCCAGCAATCCCATTTCTAACTATTTAGCCCAAAGAAATGAAAACCTATTTTTGAAAAGAAACCTCTACATATACACTTAAAATAGCCTTCTTCAAAATCACCAAAAACTGGAACCAACCCCAAAATATGTCAATGGATGAGTAATCCATGCAATAGAATACTGCTCAGTCATAGTAAGTTACAAACTAGCAATACATACAACATGAATGAATCTCAAATGTATGATGGTAATGGAAAGAAACCAGTCTCAAAATGTCGAATACTGTATGATTCTGTTTATATGATACTCTGACAAAAGCAAAACTGTAGGTGGTAGGTATAGAGTTCTGACGTTTGATGGTCAGTACAAGAACATGCTTTGGGATGTTGAAGTTAAGCTAAATCCACTTGTGGTGGTGATTACAAATATCTATGTGTGTGCTGAAACCCATATAACTGTAAACAAGACAAAATGTTACTCTGTGTAACAAAAATGTAAAGTTAAAATGGCAATGACCATTTTATTGCTTACAATTTTTTGAGTCAGGAATTTGGCAGGGTTCAGCCAGGTTCAGCTGACCATATGGTGTCAATTCAGCTGGGACTGAAGAATCCAAGATGGCCTCACTAATGTGTCCAGGTCTTGATGCTAGCTGTTAGCCAAAGGACCTTGGTTCTGCATGTGGCATCTCTTTCTACTTGGTTTACTATCCTCTAGGATTTCTCTCTGCATATGCCCTCTCTCTTCAGCAAGACTGCTTAAACTTCTTACATAGCAGTTGGGTTCTGAGAGCAAAAGTGGAAGCTATAAGGCCACTTAAAGACCTGGTTTTAGAAATTCTAGAATGTCACTTCCATTGCATTATATTAGTCTTGTCCAGATTAAGGAGAAGAGAAATAGCTTCTACCATTTGCTGGGAGGTGCAGCAAAATATCATTACACAGGAGTATGGACACAAAGAGACATGATTCATTGGCAGGGGGAGGTGGTAGGAGGAGCATAGGGAGCACAATGTCAATACTCACACTGCTATAATGAACTACCTGAGACTGGGTAATTTATGAAGGAAGTTTAATTGACTCACAGTTCTGCATGCTGTGCAGGAAACATGGCTGAGAGGGCCTTCAGTGAAAGGGCAAAGGAGAAGCAAGTGTCTTCTTCACATGGCAGCGTGGGAGAGAGAGTGAAGGGAGAAGCACTATGCACTTTCAAACCACCAGATCTCCTGGGAACTCTATTATGAGAACAGCAAGGGGGAGGTCTGCCCCACCGTGAATCAATCACCTCCCACCAGGCCCCTCCTTCAACACGTGGAGATTACAATTTGGCATAAGATTTGGGTGGGGACACAGCCAAACCATATCAATTAACATTCTAAATAGCGGGAACAGCATGTGCAAAGACTCCCAAAGAGCTGAAATAAGAGGAAATGAAAAGAAAGCACGGTGGCTGATGATGAATGAAAAGAAGTTTCAACGGAGATGCGGCTAGGGAAGAACCTAGAGCAAGATTATGTGGGACATGTAGGCTAATATTATGGGTTTGATTTTATTCTAAGTGAAAGCCATTGAAAGAATTCAAGCAGGAAAGAACTGATATGATTTGTCTTTTCAAATGATGATGCTGGCTGCTGTGTAAATTCCAATATCCATTAATTAGTTACCTGAAAAGAAACACTCTATTCCAAGGTACCCAAATGTAGAAGGCAAAAGAACACATTCCATTGCAGTTTAAGGTGATTAATTCACATCATATGTCTTCACACACATTTCATTCAACACACATTTGAGGGACTAACATGTGTCAACCACTTTGGTTTAAAAGGCAAATGAATGTAATAAATGCTAGCTGTAGTCTTTTTTGAAGTACAGTGAAACCAAAAACAAAGTTTGAATACCTTGGGAGGGATGAAATTTTCTTCCCACCCACAAGTCAAGTTTTAAAATCATTTACAACAAATACTCTTGTTTGCTTTAAGACTGGAACTAAAAGAGCAAGTCTACCACCAGATAGATAGTGACAATCCATGAAAGAGTATGTTGTATGTATATTTTTAAGTGCACAGATTGGGGAGAGATGGAAGAAGGATGACAGAAAAAATGCAGACACATTGAGTTCTCAGCAGAGCAGTGCTATGTGTGACCAAGCCATATGTCATCTGTGTAGGTGCAAAAGTATAACTAAATATATGAAAGGAAAGTATGGAATCATGCTTCACAGTGTGTTAGACAAAACATTTTAAGAAATCAAAATCGGCATGATTCACTGAGCATGTATTATGTGCTGAACATTATTGTAAACTCTGGAGCATAGAAAAGAAATATTAATGTAACATGATATAGAAAAAATGTTAGGAAGTAGAGAGTCAGGAGATGGGATTCTGGTCCCATCTCTGCCATTAACTTGGTGTGGAAAGTTGAGTAAGTTATTTGTCCTCTATGGATCTCTGTTTTCTGATTATGCATATTGCTTCCAGCTATGACATTCCATAAACTCTACTTCCTACCATTGAGTTTACAACCCACGATTGCTGGAGAACAAGACTTAGACAAATGAGGAATCAGATTTCAATTTGATTCTACCAATGTTTATTGAAAATATTTTCATCTGAAAGTCAAAGTTATGTGGAACTTTGCAGTAAGTGGGTAGATCAAAATACTCAGGCTCACTTTCTATCTTCTTTTTATTGACTGAACTAACATGATTGTGTTTTTCATTGCAAATTTAAATTTTGAATTCCATTTGTTAAAAAAAGATCATATGATGTATAATCTCTTCTTTTTTTGGTGAGAAGCTAGAGAAAAGGATGCTTATGTGGCAACTGAAATAGAATTCCACTTTCAAATACTATTACCATATATTAGGGGGGAACAAACTTCAAAGAAACACTTTGCTTATTTAGAACATGATTGTTTGCTAAAAGGTTAATGAAACTCAACTAGAAGTTGAATAAAGAAGAAAATCAATCAATGTCTCCCTTCCCCCACCACCATTATCAGCACCTTCAGGATGAAAAATATAGAAGTCCTGTTATTTTGTGCCACTTGATTCACATTTTCCCAGGACTCTGGTAGACACAACAGGATTTGAGGTGAAGGACATTTCAAATCTATTCTGAAGGTTTTTTCAATGATTGGGGTGTTTCCTGGTTATCTTATGTATATGTATACCTGTTTCTACTGTAGCTACTGTGTCCCTGGTGCTAGCTTTATGTTTGTAAATGTCTTTTTCACACCTGTGAATAAAGGCATGGAGATAGAACTTACCTAACAACAAATATTTAATTATGTTGACTATGTTCCTTAACCAGTGTGAGGAACCGGTGACGTGTAATGATTGAACCACACACCAATTTCACAGCATACTTATCCTATGTGACCTCCAGATTGTGATTGGAGAATTCAAGCAGAGTAAGAGATTAAATCAGCTGGACAGGGTAACATTAAACATGAATAAAGACTATACTGTTTATGACAGACATGGTTCTTGACCTTAAGCCTAATGAGGGGAGATGAAGAGCAAGTGATTATGAGTATGATGAGTGTATCAAAAGGCAGAAGCAGAGAGCTAAGGCCTATTTAGCAGAAGGAGCTGACCTGGTACTGTTTATGGTCTGAGGACAATAAGAGCAGTTATATTCAAGTACAGACCTGTTGTATAGTAAGGAATTTGGCTAAACTTTGGTCCCTGGAAGGTAACCTCTCAGTCTAAAGAATTTTCTGAGTGAGGGGAGTGTCTTTGTTATTTATGGGTATCCTTTCCTTTACCATGACTGAGTTTATGCTAATGAGATTACTTAGGATGGGGACTGGCTACTCTGGAAGGACCAACCATGTGATTAGAGCATTGGTGTTTGATCCATGTGATGACACTCTGACCTGTGTGGAGGGGAGGAGCCTTAGAGATGGAGTTCAATCATGTGCTAATGTCAATCATTCCTATATAATGAAACCCCAATAAAAACTATGGATACCTGGAGCTCAACTGAGCTTCCTGGTTAGTGATACACATTGATGTGCTAGGAGGGTGATGGGTCCTGAAGACATGGAAGCACTGTATCTGGGACCCTCCCACACCTCACCCCATGTGTCTTTTCATTGTTGGTCCCAATTTGTATCTTTTATATAAAGCTGTAGTTATAAATATGGTGCTATTCTGAGTTTTATGAGTTGTTAAAATGAATCACAGAACGGAGGGAGTAGTGAGAACCCCAGAATCTGTAGCCAGTTAGAAATGCAGGTAGCCCAGGAACCCCAGAGCTTGTGGCTGGTGTCTGAGGTAAGAAGAATCTTGTGGAGGAGTCTGCTTTTAACCTGTGAAATTTGACCTAACTCTGGGTAGGCAGGTGTTGGAATTGACCTAACTCTGTGTAGGTAGGTGTTGGAACTGAATTTCCTATTATTCAGTTAGATTGCAGGGATAAGCAAGATGGGTATGGTTTCTTCCATCAGAGTGACTAGACATTGCCTCAATACCTGTATCATTGGATAAATTTAATTTTTATGTTAAATGAGATTATGTTTAAATGAACAGCCTGAGGGAAGAGGGCGAATCACCAAAAAGCAGCAGATTTCATGGAGATAAAGGGGGCTGGGAATGAGTTTTGCCTTGCTCTTAGGAGAATGGATGGCTCAATGGAGGTGGAACGTTATGAATAGATGGTAGGCATGTGAGAGTCAAAGGATTTTTAGCTTTAGGTAGTGATCTTGCTGAAGTAGCCCCCACAGAAGCATGTGTGTGGATTTTGTGCCTGAGTGACAGGGAGCATTGCCCCCTCACCTCCCCTCTCCTGATTATACAGGGAACCGCACACCAATTTCACAGCATACTTATCCTATGTGACCTCCAGATTGTGATTGGAGAATTCAAGCAGAGTAAGAGATTAAATCAGCTGGACAGGGTAACATTAAACATGAATAAAGACTATACTTAAGTTTCAAAGCTTGGTGGACCTCCAGAACCATTTGAGGGTACTTTGTGTACATACAGATTCTACCCTAGACTTTTAAAATCAGACTTTTTAAAGAAGGATACTTAGGAACAAGGCTTCCAAGAAGATTGTGAGGGGCTGCCGAATCTGAAAACATCTGGTCTACCCGACTGTCAAACAAGGATGTCTCATAAAGCCTCAAACAGATGTGTTATCAACAATTACCATTTTGCTTTGCTGTCATGATATTATTCTTCTGAATTGGCCAGTTTCATTTCTAAAGCTATAGATGTATAGCTCTTCTCCCATCTGTAGATTTTTATTCTCAGCTTCATTTGTTGGCATCTGAAATCTTGGGAGTTAAGATGTGTTTTTCTTTTCTTTTCTTTATTTTGTTGGGGGAGTAGGAGTGTCAATTCTGCCTTGTATGGTAAAAATAGAGTGGGTGCTTTTGGAGAAAATTTCAAGGATGGGGTGGAAGGTAGATTTTAGCCATCAAAATCATTTGAGCTAACCAAATCAACAATAAATCACAAACTCCAGATTTTTGTTTAAAGGGGAGGAGACCAAGGCAGTGGATGTGCAAATTAGCCAGGCCACGACTTGCTGGCTCTTGTTCATTTTGTAAACAAAAGCAGGCCTGAATTCAATCAAACATTACTTGTTAAAGTAAACTAGCAAAAAGCTGGTGAAAATTAAAGTAGAACAGAAGATGGTTTCAATAATTTCATTCTCCAGCTTTTAGCTTAAAAAAAACAAAACAAAACAAAAGAAAAACCCACCATTCCATTCTATGGGGCATGTCCTTCCTTTCAAGACACTTTCATGAAAACCAAACAGTTTTTATGGGGGTTATACACATTGAAAAATGCTACCTGTAGTACTGGGTAAATTGCCCTCAGAACAAAATTCTGAATACTATATATATAACTTTGACAATATTTTTGTAGGCTGTTAGAGACTTCTTAAATGAGAGAAATGGGACTCAATGCGTTGGCTAGCTGAGGGTCTATGTTGCTTGATAAATACCATGTGCCTGGTATACTATACTTGTTTGAAGTGACACTGGGAGATTAGTTGTTTCTAGACATTTTTTGGTTAAGTCTTTAATGTACACAGAGCTGTAGAGTTTCACCTCAAAAATGAACAAAGCCTGAAGGGTTTTGCTCTCTGGGACTAGAAACAAGTGGACCATTGCTTTTGCCTGAGGTAAAGTGTTCCCCTAAGGTGACAGGTCTAAGCTGTCATTTCTCAAAGGGGAACAGTAGGAATACTATCTCAATCCCAGGGCAGTTCTAATTATTGAGCCTTAACTTCAAAGTTCCAGTGGAAATTCAAGTGGAGCTGTCATTTTTGGGGTTGTGGGGAGGCAAGAATCCAGAAAGCGATTTCTCAGAGTTTTGGGACTGTATCTAGCTGTCCGGTTGTCCACCTAGGCCAAAAGTAATCCTGAATCACTGCCTGAAACTCCCTCCACCTGTGTGCTTCTGTTATGTTCCAGCAACTGAAAGAGGTGTTGATTCATTTCAGGCCTACTCTTTCTGTGATGAAGTTCAACCCACCACAGAGGACTCAGGGGAACTACACTGTGGACTCTAGGTCTGGGATTTGCTTTCTCTGTGCTTTTCTCTGTTTACTCTGCATTGTCAATGATGACGTAGATATCACATGTGTTTAGCCCAAAAGATAATGCACAGTATCTCATAATAGTGTAGAACAAAACTGGGTAAGATTGTAGGTACAAACCAACTGTTGATGATAAGACGTCAAAATGAAACAACAACAACAGCAGCATTCCTGTGCTCTGGAATCAGCTACAGGAGGCAAACTTTGCAATGGCTTCCGTGAAAATGACTCACCATCATCAGACCGTGGTCAGAAAGAACTTGGGCTGCTTCCTACTCACGTCCATCAGCTGACTGTCGAATACTCAACTTGGGGTGGATATAGAAAGTACCTTGTCTACTCAGAGGTTTTATGTACTGGAAGAGGATTCATTTAATGCTTAAAGATAATTTGGATATAAAATAATTACCAACTAATAGGCTTGAAATTCTTCCATCGTGGGGCTTCTTAGAGACAGTTAGCTGGATGAAATAACCTCTTGTCAATTCCTTCTTATCCTATGGGCCTATGATGACTTTTTTCAATGACATTACAGAAGTGCAAACTGTTTTGTCCGGACCCTTTAAATATCAGCTACGGGAGGAGTTTTTCCGTTTGAGGCTTGTATTTTTGTTCTTCAAGTTAATGGTTCTACTTTGATACATACTAACTTGTTATCCTCTATCCTGGTACTCATCTATGGCATTTGCCCAAAGCCCAGTTACAAAAGTGATGGGGCTGGCAAAAGGTCCTTGAGGAAAAATGTCCTGGCTCATATTTTAATAGTCCAAGGAAACAAGGGCGGTTTCCTAGCACCCCTACCTTGATGCCTGCCCTCCTGGGGTGATCAGGAATGCTATTTTCATTGTGTTATACCTCAGCTTTTACTTCTTTGTGTTTACTCCATTGCTGAAAGAGTCAGAACATTACTTTTTCTAGCACACATTGTTTGTCTGAAAATACACCTGGAGAACTGCCCAATTTGAAAATGACTTAAATTACAAAAAAAGCACAGCTGTCTTTAACAGCTCTAGGAGTTCATGCAATGAGCCTACAATTTATTGAGTAGGATTAGATGCTTATTGCCTATGACACTTTAAATACCATTACATTGAAGTTTATACAAGAAAGTCCAAGTTTAAAACTGGAATCTTAGCAATAACAGCTGGGCCATTTGTTTATGTGATAGGCAGGAAAGAATGACTTCTGTAATCTTTCTATTTGGCTGCAGGATTCTGCTTAGGGGAAAAAAAGATGGGGAGGGGGAAGAAAGAAGCTAATTTCAGATTGTCAAGCTGAGCTGAACAGTGCTGGCTAATTTGTCCCTCATGTTAAGACCTCTGCCAAGGTTCCTCTTGTATCCTCTTGCTCTCTCACACCTGACAAACCAGTACGTGAAATACTGTAGCCCACCTCAATGACAGCAAGGGGTATGTCACTAGCTAGCTCACAGCTCTCTCCCCCAGGCGGCTCACATTCCGCATTTTGTTTCTAGCATGAAAGACTTTGTTTTAAATCATAATAGCAACCAGGCTGTAATCACATTAGAGCGCACATGGGGAACTTGCAAAAAGTCATGTGTTTTGGATTTGACATTCTGATTTATGGTTGTGTGCTCCAGTTACACAGCTGCAATCTCATTTTCCGACAAAGATGTTTTCTATTTTTCTATTACTTTGCTTCACCCTGTCTTTATGTTGGGGAAAATGAAAGCCACCAGGTGAAGTCATAACATAAGTAAAAATGTTTTTGTGTTTGGGTTGGAGAGCATAATAAATGGTGTATACCGGCATTTCAAACACAGCTTGTTATTTTTGAATAAAAGTGTAAAGGGAATTGCTTGCTTAAGGTAATCGCAAATTAAAGAAGTACTTGGAAATTTGCTTGTAAAACCCAGAATTGTCCTCCAAACTTTCTGTCTCTATCACTCGATATTAACATCCCAAGAGAGGAGTTGGACAGTAATGTTCCATTTTGGATGTGTAGGTAAACTGAGCTCCCTGTCTGGTATACTTGTTTCACCAAACTCTAAGAAGTTCAGGGTTGGGAACTTGTAAAGATAATCTCTACCAACCTATTCATTGTGCAAATGAGGAATGTGAAACAGAGATGTATGGTGACTTGCCCAAGGTCTCACAGCTGGTTAGCCACAGAGCTTAAACTGGAACTCAGATTTTTTTCTTCCCAGTCCATTTTCCACCATTCCCCTTCAATGCAAGTCGAACAGCACTTTTTGTGGTAAGCTGACTACTACTACAAAGAATATTCCAAATAAGACTTCTGTTAACATAGAGAAAAGAAAACTTTTACTTTTTTGTTATTTCCTCAAGTCTAACATTTTTTATTGTGAAGTGTGGTGAAAATTCAGACCCATAACTGGTTCAGCAATACACATGACACAGTATTCTATCTTGGTCTCATAACTATTATGAAATATTGCTATGTTATTAGCAATAAATATAACAATCTCGAACTCAGATGTATTAAGATTTAACACATTTTAATTTTTTCACAACATTTGAATAATTCCAAATATAGTTATGTTTTTGGCAATCCAATAAAATCTTGATGAAGGGATAAAAATATTTGTGTAAGAACATTTAAATATATATATAATGAAGTCATGCATGGGTATAAGCAGTTTGATTGACTTGGAGATCTCTATAGAATGAGAACACTGGCCAGGCACGGTGGCTCATGCCCGTAATCCCGGCACTTTGGGAGGCCAAGGCGGGTGGATCACCTGAGGTCAGGAGTTCTAGACCAGACTGGCCAACATGGTGAAACCCCATCTCTACTAAAAATACAAAAATTAGCCAGATGTGGTGGCAGGCTCCTGTAATCTCAGCTACTCGGGGGGCCGAGGCAGGAGAATTGCTCGAACCCAGGAAGCGGAGGTTGCAGTGAGCCAAGATCGCGCCATCGCATTCCAGCCTGGGGGACAAGAGCGAGACTTCGTATCAAAAAATAAAAAAATACAGAATGAGAAGAACGAAGAACACTAAAGCTCTATTGTTTGGGTCATTATTTTGGTCCCCATTTCTCTCTCACATAGATTTGGTCTTTGCTTTAGAGGGGATTTTGCATCCTATGGTCTTTAGGTCACTATAGTTTTCCCATAGGAAAGGAAATCCATATATGCGTTAATTAAATATGTTTTAGTAGGATTTTCTAAATCGCAGATAATGATCAAACTGCTCCCTCTTGTTCAAGGAGTAGAGAGAGAATGGGAAGCCAATAGTTTTGTTTATTATTTTTACTTGAATACCTGTAACCAGATGCTACATCAAAGTTTTAGATTCTTTTACTTATGTGGAAATAACACTTAGCAGTGGACAAGTGTAGTAGTATGTATAGTGTACTTATTTTTTGGGCTGATACTCCTCTCCTCCAGCCTCTATTCTCCCCCTTTTCTGCCAATAGCACCAAGATTTCCTTTTGGGGAAGTTACTCATATTCTATTGTCATCCATAAGATGAATATCATATCATATGAACCCAAAGAGTGAGCTTAAGTCAATCACCTTATTATACCTGCTCCTTGGTGACAGTGGTGGTATATCATGGGCATATGATGAGTAATGTAGGCCAATGAGATTGAGTTCAAGGGCTTATAGGGATGCTGTCTTTCAATGTGCTATGTTTGATAACCTACCAGTTATTCTTTTTTTTTTTTTTTTTTTGATTTTAAGGGGAAGAAACTGGAGCACCTAGTAAAACTGACATCGAGGAAATGGCATGGAAAAACAGCAAAAAAAATTTCCTGTTACGTGGAATGAGCTGCTTCATCAAGCTTCTGTTGAAGGCAATCCTACCTGAACTTTTAGTCAAACGGAATTTTTTAAAAATCTCATTTTAAGGTTTCCTGGCACTTGTAACTGAAAGATCCTAATGAATACAGCAGGAAAGCAGAAAGGTGGCAACTGTTCAGTTAGGGCATAGTTCTCAAGACTGTCCTTTAGGAATATGTATCTTTGTGAGATCTCATCTATCTCATACAAGGATTGCACTGATGCATGTGGTGTTCAGTAGCATGACTGACCAGAGTGGGAGTTCCTATAAATTGTAGCTATCATGATGATGATGATGGTGATTATGATTGTTAAAGACTGGGTCAGGAAATGATTTTGCAAATACAATGAGAAGAAGAGCTTTAAAATTTGCCTAAATTTCCCCACTTAATATTAAAAAGGATGTGTGCTATTAAATTTTAGGTTTTTCCTCAAACTCTCACAGCTTTTTTTTGTGGGTTTTTAGTGAATTTTGAGCCCCCTTTTCCCTCATCTCTGTTACTTTATAATAATGTGAAGGTTCATTGTTATGTGAACACAGTGTTATGAAACAGTACTCTCAGACATAAGCAGCTTTCTTTAAACCAAATCAAAAATACTATTTCTACTGCCTATGATTTTCAGAGGACTTCAGAGGACCCTGAAGCATGGGGTACTGTGAATGCCACTAACTTCATTAATCACATTTATAATGTAAAGGGAGAATTTTCTACTTTCTATAAACATTCTAAAATTTAAAATTTTGTCAACTAAAACATTTGTAAAATTTGTATTGATAAAGTCCTACAAATAATATGACTCCTATCTTGTTTGAAATAATTTTGTCTGAGGTTTTGTCATAAAATGGAAACTACCTATACACATGAAGTTTGTGGGTCCTTGAAAGAAATGGTTTTTTTTACTTCCTTTTTCTTTTTGTCCTAGTCCATTTAGGCTGTTGTAAAAAAAGTACCATAAACTGGTTGGCTCACAAACAACAGAAATTTATTGTTCATGGTTCTGGCAGCTGAGAAGTCCAAGATCAAGGCATGGACAAATTTGGTGACAGATGAGGCCTTGCTCCCTCAAAGACAATCGTCTTACCACTCTAACCTCATGTGGCAGAAAGAGTAAATGAGCTCCCTGAGCCCTCTTTTACAAGGGCACTAGTCCTACTCATGCGGGTGGAGCCCTCATGACCTGATTACTTCCCAAAGGCCCCACTTTCTAATACCATCATCTTGGGGGTTAGGATTTCAATATATAAATTTTGTGGGGGACACAAACATTCAGTCCATTACACTTTTAGTGCCATAATGGGATTTGGTTTATATTATCAATGACCTACAAGATGTACATTTTAATCTTAAAATAATGTAGGGCAGAATGTATGTTCATGTAACTCAATTTGGCACCATTCTTTTCACCATCATCATCGGGACTTAATACCTAAACATATCCTGAGTATGTTTAGCATATATACCCTTGTGCAACTCACCTGAGAGTGGAAATGAAATGATGAAAGCACCCCTGCACTCTTGGCCTAGGTGCAGATTTACTGATATTGCACATTGAGCAGAAGAGACTTAGCAAGAAGCTAATGAAACTTAAAGTTCAGGTCCCTGTACTTGGATGTTCCTTCCAGGGACCTGGGAGGGACACTGGCAATTTTTTTACCTGTAACTTTCTAATTTTTTTCCTAAATAGGGGCTTTCCAAAATTGCATCTGCCTCAGGCCTTACAAAAACAGGGGATATCTTGGCATCTATGTTTCTGTTGAGAGGTAGGAGCAAAAGGAAAGCTTTAAGTCCCAATCCTGGTGTCGTTTCCAGGCACAGAGAGTTTAAAATACTCTTCTGTTCCTCACCATGTGCAGAGAACACTGCATTCAGAAGCATTACCTGCAGCTCATGTTAGTGAGAGGCAGAGAGCTGCAATACTGTGTTCCTGGTTATTAGCAAAGCAATGGGTATGTAGATGCAGAGAATAAGGACTTTTGTAATTTGTCATTAATCCTGGGATAGGAGGATAATAATACAGGACAAGTGCAACATGCAGGCATGAGAACATTGAGAAGAGAGCCCATAGGAACAGGAAAAAAATGAGTATAACAACACCAAATACAGATTTCTGTTTTCAACAAGCTAGTTAAGTGTCTGTGTCAGTCTTTCGTGAAAAGAATTGGGACTTAGTATCAGAAACTGCACATACTTTGAAAACTGCAGCTTTGTGCTAACTATATCATGTCTGTATAGTAAGCTAACCACATAATATAGTATTCTACTATACTAAATATGAACTAGAATGTATTTGTCATTTCATGGCACAAATCTTTCATATAAGACATTTCCTTAACATAAGTAACATATGATACAAATTTATTTAAAATACACTCAGACTCTTCCACATCCACCATATCAATAAACAGTCACCTACTTAGGAGGGGTAACTCATGTCCTCAATTTGTGTCATATTCTTCCTCACCTTATTCTTTTCTTTTTTTCTTGAGAATTAATCTCACTCTGTCACCCAGGCTAGAGTGCCATGGTGCAATCACAGCTCACTGCAGCCCTGACCTGGGTGCAAGTGATCTTCCCACCTCAGCCTCCAAAGTAGCTGGGACTACAGGTGTGTGCCACCACATCTGGCTAATTTTGAAAAATTTTTTTGTGGAGATGACAGTCTCCCTGTGTTGCTCAGGCTGGTCTCGAACTCCTGGCTAAAGCAATCCTCCCACCTCAACCTCCCAAGGTGTTGAAATTATAGGAGGGAGCCACTGTGCCCAGCCTTCCACACCTTTTGATACATATGTTTACTTTTTCAATTGCAGTTAAGTGTAGATACTATTTTATCAACTTTTAGGGCCACATTTTTAAAAGTATGCGTATAGTATTCTACAATATAGATTCTGCAACTTTTATTTTAAACTCAATGTTACATTAAAGATCTTTTCATAATGTATATGTAGATGTTTCTTATTAACTACTGTATAATATCCTATAGTGTGATCATACTGACATTTATTTATCCATTCCCTTATTGGTGGAACTTTTGCTATTCCATTCAGTGCTGCAATGAATATTTTTATGCATTTTTCTGCGTATTTTTGTGAGTTTCTCTAGGAAAGACCACAAAAACAGTAGAATTTCTGGGTCACTTTACATTTGAATAGAAACTATCAGATTGTACTCCAAAACTGTTCTTCTGGTTTACAGTACTCTTACCACATATGTGAGTGTGCAGTTCCCCATCTGCTTAGTAATATACAGTGTTATCAATCCTTTTAATTTTTTTTTTTTTGCTAATTTGATAAGCATAAAGAGTGTTCTGATTATTGGATTATTTAATTTCTGAGTTAATATTTTTATACCTTTATAAGGTTTCTCATTAAAGAACAGTTCTGAATATTTTTATATTTAGATACTCGTAATTATAGCTTATCTATTATGGGCAAGATTCTGGAGCTCAAAGTTGATAAATATGGTAAGCAGCCAGGTCAGAAGGCAGTTATAACAACATTTATTTCTGGCTGGTTGGGCTGTGTATTACATCCAGGTCAGAGATGCTTTCTACTTCAGCTATCTGAGGGAAGACAGGAGAGGTGCTTAACTAACCTTAAATGCATGTGATAGACATAATTTAAGTAGGTTTAATTTTATACACATGTATTCAACAGCTACTATGTTCACAGCCCCTCTCTAAGACTGAAAGATAAATCAAATATAATACTTACCTTTAAGTATAAAAGTGAACACTGATAGGCTAAAAAGAAACAAAACAGTTTAATAGCAAACACTGATTGGCTAAAAAATAAATGCAATACAGGAAATGTTTTGATGAGGGACAAATGACATAAAAAATGGGTTCTGCTGGTAGGGCACGGTGGCTCACGCCTGTAATCTCAGCACTTTGGGAGGCCAAGGTGGGTGGATCACGAGGTCAGGAAATCCAGACCATCCTGGCTGACTCAGTGAAACCCCGTCTCTACTTAAAAAAATACAAAAAAAAAAAAAAACTCGCCGGGCGTGGTGGCAGGCGCCTGTAGTCCCAGCTACTCGGGAGGCTGAGGCAGGAGAATGGCGTGAACCAGGGAGGCAGAACTTGCAGTGAGCCAAGATCACGCCACTGCACTCCAGCCTGGGCAACAGAGCCAGACCCAATCCCCCCCCCCCAAAAAAAAGGGGGGGGAGGGGTTCTGTTAAAACTTCAGGGAGAGAGCTCCAAATGGGATCTTAGGACAGACATCAGAGCCAGTGTCTGTGCACAACCTTGAAAACATACAGATTTCATGTGGCAGGGGGATGGGGAAGGAAGAGCAGAGAGGCTAGATCTTGGCCTAACTCGTGTGTGAGTGAACGTTGAGAATGAGAGTTAATATGGGACATAAGCCCAGGAAGTTTGCTGGGCCTGAAATGTACATTATTCTGTAGAACAGTTTTTCCAAGTGCAGATCACCTATAGCTGAACTGGAGGCTGCTCATTGAAAACATACACTCCCAGCTTCACCTCAACCAGTGAGATTAAAATATCTGGGTTGTGGTGCCCAGGGATCTTCATTTTTTACAATATTCTCCAAGAATTTTTAAAAATTGCATTTGATTTGAAAATCGCTCTTGTAGACAGTGTTGAGTCTTTGAAAAACTTTGGATTCTTCTGGGAGGGGACTAAGGGAATCAACCATTTAGGGAACAGCTTACAGGTGGTTAGGGATAAAGAAAGGGAAGTGACCCTGAAAACAGCCCTATTGGCTAGATGCCCTTGGGACATACTGTCCTTGAGATTGCTCTAACATCAGGATGTGTGTTGGTCAGAGCAGCCCAGGTCAAAAGCAGAGATGCATTTAGGGCCATTTAAAACCAATATTAACCTTAATGCTCTTTGAAAGAGGCACAATTAGGAATGTAAAAGTCAAGTTACCTCTGATTAGTGAGAAACAGAGTGAAGGGTGAATCCATTAGAGGCTTCTTGTAAGACATTCACACTTTAAGAACATTGCTTTGATGACTTTGAAGGGGGTGGAATGGGGGAGAAAGGCAGCAGAACCAGTTCTTACTTCAAAGACCTATTACAGCCTTTTTGTTTTTAGGGCAATACTCTTAAATGTTTTGAGTAGCACTAAAAGGTTTTTAAAATTTGAATATAATGGATTTGGCCATTTGCAGGTAAATTTTGATTGGCCATAAGATTGACTCATACTACGATTCAACTCATGTTTTTGAAATTGTTTGAATTTGCATGTATGCATTAATATTTTCATTCACATAATTCCATATGTGTGTATGCACTTTCGAAGACTCTGACCCTTGCTACTATGAGATAGCTGGAATGGGGATCTTCATTCCCTCTTTGGAAATGAAACAGAGGTTAAGTGATTTCCTTCAGTCGATACTAGAAACCAGGTTTTCTAAATCCTAGTCCAGGGTTCATGTCTCAAAACTCCTTGAAGAAAATGAAAAAATATGCACTTTGGCAGATAAGGAAATAGTTCTCCGTCTCCTGCAGATATAAACACTTGGGTACACAAGCAATCTGAGAAATGGAAGGGAACCACTCACAAGGGAGTTTGAGAGGCCTGGCTGAGAGGAGGCAGACATGGTTAAGTAGAAGGGGCCAAGCTGCTGAGCAACCTGAAGATTCCCCCTGCTAGTAGAAGCTCCAGTACAGAAGGTACAGTTTGACTGCTATAGTAAACAACCAGGGCTGAGGATGCCCTGACAAAATATTTTTCAATAGGGGAATGTGCTTATGTAGAAGATGCTCACAAGTCAGGATAGAAAGGACTGAATCAAATGGGGAATGGGCTTAAAGAGTTTTTGGGAGAGGAGATTCTTACATTAGGCCAAGCCTAAGGGACAATAAAAGGAACCAAGAGTTTAACATCTATGGTGTGCCTACCAAGTGCTGGGCACTGTGCTATTTACACACTTGGGATTTACAGGAACAGATGAGATCCAATAGATATAAACTTTCAAATATTGTCCCATTGGAAGTGCTACAAAAGGAGGGTCTTTCATTCCATCCTTCCTCATTTCCTACCTTTGAATTGCATTTGTCCAAACAGATTCCACAGGTAATACATTGATTTGCATAAAAGGCAGTTCATAACACATCTTGATTTTTTTTCATTAACTTTTTTTATTAGTCTCTATGTCACTGTATCAGGGAAATTAAGACCAGAGCATATGGCTATATAGACCCACTATGGTTTGCTTTTTATAGATATCTGTTTAGGAAACAAGTCTTAAAAATCAATACTACTAATCACTGAAGTACTCCTGAGATTTTCAGTGAATCTGTAAAGACATTTGACTTGTTTGTTTTGTTTTTAATACAATTAAGTCCATATTTATGTGGCTCACTTCCTCAGTTTTGTTAAGGACAGTTTGAAGAAGTTCAAAGTCTTATGCTTTGCCCCTAAAGCAACTGCACTCTTGTTTGGGAGAAAAACACACATAAAATGGTGATCTAACAGGTAGAACACACTAAAACTCAGTAAGGAGGGATGGCATAGAAACAGTACTAACCATATTGGAGTCCTCACTCTACCACATATTAGTTGTGTGATTCTCGGCAAACTGCTCAATCACCCTGTGTCTCATTTTTCCTATCTGTAAAATGAGAATAAAAAGTTAATTAACATATCTAAGGGTCTTAGGGCAGGAGCTCCATGTTTATGATTTCTTAAGAAGATGTATGTAAATAAAGTGTGAATTTTTGAAGGGAGAAGTTTCTTTGAGTATGAATACTTAGGGAAATTTTCATGGACCACTTAAATGGATCAGGTAGAAGTTGAACTGTGAATTTCAAAAGTAGTAAAATATATATATATATATATTTGCAGTTACTGACTCCTTTCTGAAGCCAAGTTTATATCCACTGACCTCTCTGACAAGAATGCATCCATAATAGTCTGTCTTTCCATAATCAGAAATCTTTAAATTATAAAATGTTTATTATAAAACATTTAGAAAATATGCAAGTACAAAAATGAAACTATAATTCTACTTTATCCTTTGTTGATATTTTGTTGCATTTCCTTCCTGTCTTTTTTTTCCTTCTATGCACGTATTTTAACCAAAATGTAGTCATATTACACATGCAGTTTTGTATCCTACTAGGACGGCATTTTCCATTGTCATCAATTATTCCTGAAAAACACTGTTTTTAATGATTATGTAAGCAGACAGGGAGGGTCTCCAGGGACTGTAGGAATTTAATCAACTCGAGCAATCAGCCTGTTTTACAGCCTCCTGCCTTGCAGCCTGTTTTATCCCTAACCCTGTGTGGAATGCGGTAACCTAGTGGGCTGGAGCTAGGTCCTGACAGACTCAGGCAACTTATAGGTGAACCAGAATGAACTTTCCTCATTACAATGCCAAAGTCTCCACCCCAGGAGGAGATGCAGCTTTATTATCATAACACGTGCCCTATGTGCTGGCAGGATGACTCACTGCATCCGCACCCCTGGGACCCCTCCTCTATGTGTAATGATGTACCTTCTACCCTCTCCACTGCTCCATAAAACCCTCCCCTCCCTTTCCCTCAGCGAGATGCTGCTTTGGAGAATCCTTTCAGTGCTCTCCTTACCTGTGACAAGTAATAAAACTCCTATAGATCAAAACCTGCATTCTTGTGGAGAGTTGTTTGTTATTTGCCCTGTAAACAAACCCTGTATTTTTTCTGGTAACAATTTTGGATCATCTTCCATCATATGATTCATCATTGTTTATTTACCGTTATAATTTAGATGTTACAGCTTTTCACTATTATATAAAAAATATAATAAGTATTTTTCTACCCAAATCTTTGTGAGGTTATTTGATTGTTTCCTTGAGAAAGCACGCTGAAATAAATGTACTGGGTTAAAGATTACAGATGTTTTAAAATTTCTTCTTGCTTATAGTTGAAATGATTTCAGAAAGGTTAAACTAATTTATACCCTTTTTTTTTTTTTTTTTTTTTTTTTTTTTGAGACAGAGTCTTGCTCTGTCACCTAGGCTGGAGTGCAGTGGTGTGATCTTGGCTCACTGCAACCTCCACCTCGCTGGTTCAAGTGATTCTCCTGCCTCAGCCTCCAGGGTATCTGGGATTACAGGCACCCACCACCACAGCCGCTAATTTTTGTATTTTTTGATAGAGATGGGGTTTCACCATGTTGGCCATACTGGTCGCAAACACCTCAAGTGATCTGCCCACCTCAGCCTCCCAAAGTGCTGGGATTATAGGCGTGAGCCACTGCACCCGGCCTAAACTAATTTATACTCTTGCTGGCAATGTTTAAGAGTATATTTCACTGTATATTCATTAAAATTAGTACTATCATTTTTTAATCTTTGTCAATTTAATAGGTGAAAGATAGCATTTTACTTCAATTTGCAATATTCGTTGGCTAGTGAAGTTGAACTTTTCTCCAGCTCTATTGAGGTAATATTGACAAACATCTTATATATTTAAAGTATATAACATGATGTTTTGATAGATTGGTACATTGTGAAATAATGACCACAAACGAATCAACATATTAATCACCTCATGTTATCAATTTTTTTTTTTTTTTTTGGTGAGAACATTTAAAATCTACTTTCTTACCAAATTTCAAGTATACAATACAGTATTGTTAACTATAGTCACTAGACTGTACACTATGAACTTTTAAAAAATGTTTCTTCACTTTGATTTCTCCATCACTGATCATCCAAATGTACCCTTTGTCCAGTTTTTGAGGGGAGGGGATTTTGGTTGTTGTTTGCATCAACTTGCTTGAGCTTTTCGCACAGTAGTGGCATTAACTTTTTGTCAAATTTGTGCCAAATTATTTCTATCTGTCCTTGATGCACGTAAGTTTTCTATTCTTATGTAGTCAATTTTTAAAGTTATTTCCACTTGTGATTTCTTCCACAGCTTTTAAGTTTAGAAAGCGTGAATTTCTGTTTGTTTCTCTTTAAAAAATTTGTATGAAAAGCTAAATATTTACCATGAAGAGGTAGGGGGGATTTTGTTTTTATCATCAGGCTTCTTTTCTCCTGCTCTTTCATTTCCTTCTTCAAACAAATCTATGATAATTAAAGTCATTTGTGGTTAATTTTGGGAAAACACATTTTTCTCAATTCCAAAATTTCTACTCTTGTTTCACACCCATTTCTTGTAGAGTCTGCAATAAGTGCAGTAGTCACATTAAGTGGAAATTATTTTCCACTGAGGGCTATAGAAGTATCTGTTCTTTACCTTCCTAAAAATGCATTGCTTGACAAAGATTAAAACTTTGGCACATAGCAGTTTTAAAAAATTGGTTTGCTATTGACTCAGTGTGCTCATGATTTGGCAGAATCCACTTCGTTGAGTTTGCTGTTGTTGATGTTGGTTAAAACCTCCTCAGTGCAGAAATGTAAAATGCATATCATCTCATCATTTGTTTTCTTAAGGAGACTGATTCTACCCTCTGCGTTGCTTCTCGGCAGGTCTGCCTTAAATGAGGATAAACTGGGGGATGGGAGAATTTTTACAATCATATCTCACAGGAGGTTTGATGTAAAAGAGATTAAGCCTTAGCATTGTTTCCCAAATTATTTTAAATGTCAGTTTAAAAGGCTTTTAAGGTTTTTTATTTTGAACGGAAGTATTAACTAGAACTGCCAGGGGCAGTTAGTTTGAGAAAAGCAATACTGTGCATCTTAAATTGGGTAGAAATTTTTATGACTCAAATTCTTCATTTATTATACCCAGATGGTGAGAGCAGGCTGCTGTCTCTGATGCCCTGGTGGAAACAAACCATCAAGGGACCCTTTTTAAAGATGGAAACCTCACTAGGACGTTTGAACACGGTGTCAGCATTGCCTCCTCTTTGCCATGTTGACTGGTACTTCCTATTGAAGCATCTTTAACTTGAAGAAAATTCATTGAGTTCCCAAAGTTTAAAGCTCTTCCTGAAAATTGCTGTTGCCTGTATGTGCAGGGGCTATGGAATTAACTGAAGGTGTTGCTTCACCAAAGTAACTACCCACCCAAAAAGATTAAGCAATTGTTTGCTCATCCAACAAGTTATTTGTCCTGTATCTATCACATGCCAGGAGTCCTATGGGGTTAAAAGAAGTTGCTTTTTAAACGGTAAGTATAAAAACTGAAGAAAATGTTTAAAAGTAAAATTTATAAATTATATCTTAATGGAAAATTCTTTCATTTCTAGGAATCTTTTATTTTAAAATCAAATTTACTTGTCTAACGTGGCATTGATGGTCACTTAGTATGTACAGCACTTCATAAAGTGTGCTTACAGATGATATCTCATTTGGTTTATCCACTCTTTATAATACCTAGCAAAGACATTACCATCTTCACTTTATGAATCAATGACTCCATAGGTAAAGTTACATGGCTAGTAAGAGATGGAGTTAGAAATCAAACGCAGGTTCTTGAATCCTAGGCTGACTTCATTCCCTCTATGCTATAATGCTGAAAGAGAGGGAAATAATAAACAGCTACTTCTGTAGGTGTGACACTTTAAGTGTTAGAGCAGCATTTTACTGGTGACTGCTGTCATAGCTTTCTTTGTAAAAATGAATGTACATTAGGGTATTGCTAGGATTTTATCTTTTATAAAAATGGAACCGCAGCTATGGTTTAAATATAGTATGACTGCAAAGAAACTTTATGATGTTTAGAGTTTAAACATGGAACACTTATTATTGCAACTTTTTTAGGAGGGAGAAACCCCAGGTTACGTTCTATCTCAGCATTACATCAGAATTTCCTTTATTTTTGTTTTTTCGTCTATTTCATTTGATACTAGAGTTCATCTGGGGATTCAAAGCAGAATTGACAAATAATTGTAGCCACAATCACCTAATTGTGCTGATCATTAAGAGGGGAGGGTTTTCTCTCTGAGGGTAGTGTGGCTAGACAATGACAGGCTGGGTTATAGCTGCTGAAACCACCATTGTGTGTTAAAAGAATGAACAATAGATCCAGAATTTTGGTTGTTTGACTCAATATGAATTTTTGCTAGACTCTAAACTTGAGAAAAGTTTTAGTCATGGTAGCCTTGCTCAGTAAAATACAGATGGGGAGAGGATTGTCATCATTTATACTTGGGCTTCAGTGTAGCATGGATGCAATTTTGGAAAATAATTACTTAAAGACCGTAATACCAAGGAGAGAGGACATAATCAATTCAATTCAATAAATGTTTATCAAGTGCCTACTCTAGGTCAGACACAGTGCTGGGACTTAAGGCTATGGTAGAAAACAAGCCACTGTGGTCACAGAGCTAGAGAGTAGGGGAAATTTCTGGTGTTAATATGTGATTAATTACAATAACGTGATGAATAAAAAAGTAATGTGATTAATAAGAAAGTGAATGAAGAGGCAAGGTGCGATGGCTCACGCCTGTAATCCCAGCACTTTGGGAGGCTGAGGTGGGCGGATCATGCCATCCTGGTTAACATGGTGAAACCCTGTTTCTACTAAAAAATAAAAAGATAAAAATAATTAGCCAGGCGTGGTGGTGGGCACCTGTAGTCCCAGCTCCTCAGGAGGCTGAGGCAGGAGAACAATGGCGTGAACCTGGGAGGCAGAGCTTGCAGTGAGCCGAGATCACACCACTGCACTCCAGCCTCGGCGACAGATTTCTCTCGTTTAGAGAAAGGATTAACCAATAAAAAGAAGGAAGCCTAAAGAAAACCCATACATGAGTCATGGGTTTTGGATTTTATAGAGAGATAGATATAGATATTGAAACAAATATAGATTTATGTATAGACATGTGGGTATTAGAGGGAGTAGAAG
The DNA here is from genome assembly GCF_002776525.5 of Piliocolobus tephrosceles. Taxonomy (NCBI): domain Eukaryota; kingdom Metazoa; phylum Chordata; class Mammalia; order Primates; family Cercopithecidae; genus Piliocolobus; species Piliocolobus tephrosceles. The sequence goes on along the minus strand of NC_045439.1, from coordinate 53,776,764 downwards.
CAATGATACCCAGTAGCAATGAGCACACATCATACCCATATCTTGATTACTAAATATCATTCTCCACTAAAAGGAAACAGGGCTCCTTGGAGAAATAAGTGATTCTGGGACTGGAGCAGGAAAAGTACAAGATGACTGGAAAATGTTGTGTGCTAAAAATTAAGAAAGCCTACAAAGAATATTGGGGACATGTCAAAAGGATATGAGAGTTATTTTGAAGAAACCCTCACTGGCCACATGTAGAATGATCTGGGCATCAAAAAACAGTAATGATAGAAATGTATGAATGGATAAATATAAAAAATTCTACCTTTCAGTAGAATGCCAGATAATGAATGTAAAAGGAATAATGAAATTTAGAAAGAAACAATATTTAAAAACCATAATAATAATAATTGATTAAAGCAAGACTTATCAATGGTTGCTAAACTGGTGGATAACATTTGATGAGGAATGGGATATTTACATAGTCTCAAAATATAGCCACAGAAGATACTTATTAATGAGTTTTTAAATAAGTATAAAAGATATATTAATTAATTTTAAAGTGGAAAATCTGGTCAATACCATCTTAAGGAAAAAAGTCAACACAATCTTTAAATTGGAAAGTTGACATAATGAGTCTTCTGTTATGCACTAAGAAGACTACAGAATCATTTTTGTAGTGCTCTTGCTAAAAATCATTAATATGAATTTAATCATGAAGAAACATCAGGTAAACCCAGACTGAGGGCCATTCTACAAAGCAACTGTTGTATACTTTCAAAAATCTTAAGGTCAAAATAGACAAAACAAGCAAGCACTCTTGGCTATGAAATGCAGGGCTGATTGTGGATTTGATCCTGGACTTGTAAAGGATATTAAAGGGACAATTGGCACAAGTTGTTTAGGATCCATGGATTAGATATTATTATTGTATCGATGTTAATTTCCTGATTCTGATTGTTTTGCTATAGATACATAGGAAAATGTCTTAGTTTTTAAAAAACATTCACTGAAATATTAAGGAGTATCCTATCTACAACTTACTCTCAAATGATTCAGAAATGTATATATAGAGAGACAGAGAACAATAAATGAGAAAGAGAATGTAAAATGTTATAACTGGGGAATCTGGGTGAAAAGTATACTTGATTTCTCTGTACAATTCTTGTAATTTCTCTGTAAGTTTAAAATCATGTTAAAATAAAAGTTAAAAAAATTGTTATCCTTAAAACGTAATTACTGACATACCTGTTAACAAATTAAAGGAATGTTTTAAATGCTTTTGTTTTCTAGAGTTTTTTTTCATGTCATTGGGTCAGACCTCAAAATCAATGCAACTTATCAAAGGCATACATTTACTTCACATTCAACTAATAATCTATTTTTTTCAACTAATAATCTATTAAACATGTAAAACAGTTCCCGAGCTTTAACAACATTGATTTCATATTGCCACTCGGTTGATAGAAGAATATAAACCATAGTCAAGTGAAGAACTTGATTTGTAGAAAAGAGGAATCTCAAAGGTAATCTAACAGTTGTTCAGGAAGAGTGTGAGTTATCAGTCACCCTGTAAACACCAATAAATATGATTTCATAATATCAAGAGTGAAGAGACTGTGGTGAAAACAAAAGAAATGGAAAATGTGGCATTTTTCCACCTAGAGCTCACAGTCTCATCCTGAACCAGATCTAGTACCTTGACTACAACCACCAAAGGACTTTAAGACTAGTACAAATTTCAGCTGTGCAAACTGAAACCTTACACAGGAAGGGATGTAGGACAGGAGTGCACCGAGTTGGAAGGGGTTAATTCATTCAAAGCATTTTTATGAAGAACAAACCAGGCTGAGGCATTCTTTCTAGCAGGGGGGATACAGCAGTATACTAGACAGACACAGTCCCTCCTGGAGTTTAAGCTTACGGCACAATTAGGAGCTATGAAACAAATAGTCACCACCCAAATTATTTAGTGATGTTTGTAATAAGTGTCACAATGGAGAAGTTTGGGTGCTGTGAAGGTGTATGAGGAAGGTTAAGAAAGGCTTCTCAGAGAAAGTGAGGTTTCAGCTTTGGCAAGAAGAAAGAATAGAAATTGACTGGATTACGGGAGGAGGGAACCTTGCTCTTGGCAGAGAAAATACCTGCTTGTGGAAGGCAGATGGAAACCTTTGAAGGACTGCAAGGTTAGTGTGTCTGGTGCATGGCAAGCTGGAGGGAGAGTGAAACAAGATATGCTGGCTTAGGTGAACCTTGTAGGATCCTACAAACATTGGAGAATGGGTTGTAGGGGGAAAAGGGGGGGAAACAAAAGTGGGGAGGATCAGTAACTGGAAAAGTGGTGCAGTTGTATAGGCATCACGTAACAGTGGGTTAGCCTGGAGTGTTAGCAGTGAACATGGAGAAGAGGATGGAGACATATATTTGTTGCTGATGTGGAATCCATAGAGTGATCAGATGTGGGGGATGATGGAAAGGGAGAAACCAAAATGACCCGAGAGTCTTGGCTTGAGTGTCTGGGAAAGTAGCAGAGCCGTTTATTAATCTACAGAGGGAGGAGGAATTAGTTTTGAGATAAAGATCATGAGTTAAACCAAGGATACTTCTTGGAGGAGTAAGAAATGAGAAAGCACTCCATGAAAGATATAAGGAAATTATGTGGAAAGGCATGAAGGCAGAAAGAAGGCCATCAGTAAAGGTATCTGCTTGCAGAGGAGCTACTAGAGAGAAGGACTCTATTGAAAAGGAGGAATGTAGAAGACAGTCTCAAAGGAAAGGCAAATATATTTGAATTCAACCTGTTGTGCCTGAAAATAGATGGTGCTGAAGACTACTGGTTAAAGGTTAGGTTAAAGATTATCCTGATCTAATTAGGAGTAGGATTGTTCATGATTGACCATGGAGGCAGAGGCAGAAGGAAGGCGCCGCTAAATTGATGCCCAAAGAGATTCAATGGTAACAAAAACAAATAGTGCAAAATAGTACACTTGGATATTTAGTCCTGTCCAAATAACTGGGATGGGGAAAGGGATTATAAGCAGTGGAGGAGGATTTCAGATACCATAAATCTTGTAGGAGCTGGTCATTTGCCAAAATGAACGATGTCAACAATGATAGCAACAAATGCAATGATAGCAACAAATGCAATGACTATTCATTGTGCCTTTAATAAATGCCCACTAATCACTTACTATGTTTGATCTCATTTAATTGGTACAATCACCTTATAAGTATTTTTTTAAATCTTCATTTGTGCTTGGAAAATAGAGCTCAGAGAACTTATCACAGAAGATATAGTTAACTCCCCAAGCATGAAGCAACTTAAAAAGTGGAAGAGGCAAGATACAGGACTAGATTTGATTAACTCTAAAATTCTTATTCCTTACACAATGACTCTAAATCATTTCTAACCTAGAGAAACCTCAGGAGGCCCAAGGTTTCTATCTGTTCCCAGAAGAGTCTGGAAATGGCTCCGGATGCCCCATCCATATCAACTTTGCAGACCCATCTGGAGCTCTGTTGCAGTGGAAAAAGCTGCATAGGAGAAAGGATGAATGAGAGGGCTGAACGTAAGAACATGGAAGAGACTGAAACCTCCACTTTTCCCCACCTCTGCCTATTGCCACAGTATCTGGATTAAAACTCTATGCATAGATCACTGTTTCGGTTTATTTTTCTGACTCTTTAGGGTGGGAAATGTTCTCTGTCTAGGCAGGAATCCTTCCCTACTTTGCATGACTCCCAAGAAGTAATGCTGCTAGGATTTGAACCCAGGTCTGGTAGATGCCAGTGTGCAGGGGCTTCTACAGACCTTTGTAAGGCTGGGGGAAGTTTGCTGGGGAGTCTTTTAGCTGAACACCCAGGAGACAGTGGCTTCCAGGGAGGGTGTGACTAGAAATTAGAAAGTCTAGAACTTAAACTGCATTTCACTGGCCACAGCAACAAATGACCTCAGCTCCTTCTTCCTCTATAGAAATCCAGCTTGCCGGATATAGCACAGAAATTTCAAGAATAACTGCTGTGTAGCCTCAGTTATTTTATTGTTAAAAGCTATGCACCAAAATATAGGATAGCAATTATGGGAGAGAGGATGGGTTTTACCAAGTTTAACTCAATTTAACATTGTGTCTTAAAAAATCTTATGTTTCAAACCAATTCCACTCATTGAGGATTCAAGTTCACATAACTTTGCAAAACACAACTTCCTGCCACTATGGAAAAAGGGCTTTAGAAGACTTACAAGGCTTCATAGACTTCAAATAAGTCTTATGAAACAACATGTTCACGTGTTAAGTGTAAATGAGTCAGAAACATAAGGATTAAATTTCCCTTAAAATACACAGGGGTTTGAAAATGAAGGGAAAAATGCTGAGGGCAAAACGTGTTTTGGATTTTGGCAAACCCAAAACATTTGAAAAAAAAAAAGGGTTTGATGTTTGATGAACCCTAAACACAGCAGAGTTGCTCATCTCTCATTGTAATGAAGACCAATAGACCATTTTTGTGTGAAAATGCAGAATCCCACTGGAACTGCCTGTGGATCCTTCGCTACTGTAGAACTTGACTGATTCTCATTTCACTAATTCACAAACTTCCTTACTCACACAGTGGTGGTGGTCTCCCCACAAGTGTTCTCAGCAAAGACATAATAAGAACATATTGGAGAAGACGCCTGGGATTACTAAGACTTCATTAGTCTTATAAAATGCACTTGGGGGCATAACCACTGTACAATAAAACATTAACATAAATCATTAAAATGGAACCATGCCTCGTCAAGATAAATAAGAGGACTGTGTTTTATGTGGTATTGTCTTTATTTCTTTAAATTGATTTGTTCACTTGCTAATTTGCAAAACTGAACAATCAGACGTTCTGTGGTATAAATTAAAGCAGTGAGATTCTTCCATTCATAGATATCCCATCAAAACCCCTGATTTCTACTGAAGTTTCTGAGGTCATAAAATGGGAATTAAGTCTGGAGGATGTTGTAGGGTCCACGGTAATATTAGGAGGTGAATAAAGAGAATGGTGTTTTTTTCTTCCCAGAGTACTGTCTGAGGGTCTATGTGAGAACAGAATTTAAAGTGTATTTTATGCCCCTTCAGTCTTAGGTCTCTCATTGTGTGCAAACAGTGGCTTCTTCATTAACAAATTCCCAGCCTAAATAATTCCTTCTGAATTATTTAGGTTGGGCTTTGATTTGAACATACATTACTTTACCCTTACAATCCTCTAGTAGTTAGAGTCATGTGACAAGCTGTCCACTTTTTAAAAGACTCTTTCATAATGAGTCCCCAAAAATGTTTCAAAGACAGGTTGCTCTAAAAATAGCAACAATAGGCACCATGAATGAGTGCTGCGTGCCAGCCCTGTGCTAAGCTCCTTGCATAGCCTATACCACAGAAAGTTCTATGAGGAAGGTGCTATTACCTCCATTCTGCAGATGAGGAAATGGAGGCTCAGCCAATGAAGTCATCATGGTAAAATTGATATTTGAACCATTCACTAATTTGACAAACATTTATTAAACAATTTATGTCAGGCATTATGGTAGATACTGGGGATGTCATGATGAATGACAGAACTCTTGCTCTCACAGAGTTGGCATTCTAGATGGAAGAAGACCTTTCTGACCCGAGAGCCATGTTTTTGACCACTGTACACATTTTTTGTGGTTTTAAGTAGAGAGGGACAGAAATCAACACAATATGAATTTCTCTAGAATTAGTTCATATGAGAGTGTTTGATTATAGGAACAAGGCTGTCTGTAAGATATCATTCTTCAGATAGAGAAGAGTTGACAAAGCAGAAAAGAAAACCTCTTATGCAACAAGTTATCCTTCTCCATTTTGCAAATTAGCATACTGTAAGTCTAAAACCATTGCTAAATACACTGACGTGGGCCTGGACCTCAAGTTGATGGACATTTGGTTTGTTTCCAGTATTTGGCTATTGGAATAATGTTGTTGTGAACATTTGTGTACAAGTGTTTGTATGAACATATATTTTCAGTTCTCTTGGGTATATACCTACGAGTAGAATTGCTGGTTCATATGGTAAGTCGCTGTTTAACTTCTTGAGAAATTGCCAAATTTATGCCTACATTTTCTTCTAAGAATTTTATAGTTTTAGCTCCTATAATTAGGTCATTGCTTCATTTAAGTAAATTTTTGTAGGTAGTGTGAGGTAGGGGGTCTAATTTACTCTCTTGCATGTGGATATCTAGTGTCCCAGCACTATTTGCTGCAAAACTTTTCTTTCCTCATTGAATTGTCTTGGCACTCTTGTTGAAAATTGACTAATCACTAAATGTATAGTTTTACCTCTATGTTCTTAAGCAGAACAATTCCACAATCTCCAGCCCTCACTTCAAAATTTATCTCAGGATATTCCTTTGCACATCTAAGGATTTAGCTGAAGCATAGAAAATACTGTTCACAAGTATGCCTCTGATTAAAGTCTTAGACAAGAATTACCCTCTAATACACTGGGAATGAGGAGTGAAGAGGAAAGATGGCTTGTCCTTCTAGTTACACAAGAATTAACAATACAATACAGTAGCCAAGAGGATGATCAGATAGTCATACTAGTTGTGTAAAAATCTGGGGCAATAATCTAGCCTCTTTGAGCCTTAGTTACTTTTTGCAGTGTGTATCTCATAGTATTTCCATGTAGAAATTCCTTCTCAGAATTTCTCAGTAAATGTGTTTTCATTAATCTTGCATTCCATAAAAATCAGTTGAGAAATCATTAAAACAGGAAAAACTGTCATAGTTCTTCTGTGAGAATTAAAGCTTAATAATCAACATAGACGTGTTATGAGCTTTAAGACAGCCCCCAATGTCACACTGAAAGCAAGAACAAGAACTGCTGACCCTCAGAGTTGAAAATTAAGGTAGGCATTTCTGGAAATGAGACAGTCACATGTAGGAGAAGAGCAGCCACCATCCAATCCTGATCAGCAATGTATGGCTATTGAGTACTTGAAATGTGGTTAGCCTGAAAGAAATGTGCTATAAGCATAAAATATGAATTAGATTTTAAAGTCTTAGTATGGAAAAAAGAAGGTAAAATATCTCATTAATAATTATTATATTATTACATATCAAAATGATAATATTTTGGATATATTAGGCTAGAAGACATATTATTTTTCCCTTTTCCCTCCTTTTTAATGTTACTCCTAAAGAATTTAAAATTATAGAGGTGGCCAGCATTTGTGGCTGGTGGCTGTTGTTACGTGTGGCAGGCAAAATTTGAAGACAGCCTCAAATTTCCATGCTTCTGGTGTGCACACACCTTCTGTTTGTTTGTTGATTTGTTTGCTTGAGACAGATTCTCTCTCTGTCACCCAGGCTACAGTGCAGTGGCACGATCTCAGCTCACTGCAACCTCCGCTTCCTGGGATCATGCCTTTCTCCAGCCTCAGCCTGCTGAGTAGCTGGGATTACAGGTGCCCTACCATGCCCTGCTAATTTTGGTCATTTTAGTAGAGCCAGGGTTTCACAATGTTGCTCAGGCTGGTCTTGAACTCCTGAGCTCAAAGTGGTCCACCTGCCTGGGCCTCCCAAAATGCTCGGATTATAGATGTGAGCCATGGCACCAATACACACCTTCTTTTCCTTATTCAGTAAAAGTACCACTGTAAAGGGATTTTGGAGATACGATTAAAGAATCAAATCAGTTTACTTAAAGATGGGGAGATTAGGTAGGTGGGCCTGACCTAATTACCTGAACCCTTTAAAACCTGAGTTTTCCCTGACCAGTGCTGGAAAGGAAGGCGGAGAGCTGTGCTCCAGCTGGTCTGGAAGAAAAATATCAGGTGTGAACTGCCTGATGGAACCACACGACAAGAAACTGTGGACAGCCTTTAATTGCTGAGAGAGGTTCCCAGCCAACAGCTAGCAGGAAAATGTGGACCTAAGTTCTGCAACCTCAAGGAAACGAATTCTTCCAGCATCCAGTGAACTTGGAGAGGACCTCAAGCTCCCAGTGAGAACTGCAGTCTCAGCTGACACTTTTAGATTTTGGCCCTGTGGACCCTGACCTACAGAAACATGAGATAATATGTTTATGTTGTCCAAAGCTGCTAAATTTGTGGTAATTTGTTATGCAGTAATAGAAAACCAGCTAACCATGTTTTAAGAGCTTGTTTGTGATCTTCTTTGTGACTAAGGGTGAGTCATTCTTATAAATAAAATAAATGTCTGTAAGTTCATATGCATCGTATACTTTATACAAATCCTATGAATGGTGTTTCAAGAAATAACACATTTGGAAACAAAATAAGTCCTTAAATTAGCAATTTTGACACATCAGTTTGTGTGAGTTGTTAATCTTGCTAGGGGATCCAAACGTTAGGTTTGTCAGCACTATCTAATAATTTTTGCAAGCATTTTCTAATTTTTGAATATTAACTATAAACCACAGTTCTTCATAAATACTATAAAATACTAAAAAATAAAAACAAGCCAACAAAGCAAAACAATCCCACCAACCCACAAAAAACCCCACTAAACCAAAAAAAGCTAAGCAACTACTAAAATATTAAATATTACTTCTCCCTTGGTAAATACTACTAAAATACAGAATAACTTATGATTTCAGAAATTTCTAAGATTTTCTGGGAATTCTAGCTTTTTGTTTTCAATTCCCAAAGATTCATATCCATTGGGATTTTGGAAGCACTGGTTACCCTTGCTATAAGGGTTAAATAAACTAACAAAACAAAGGACTGAGCCTAGGGCCTGCAGTTTGGAAAGTGTCAAATACATTGTTGCCATTATTAGTATCAGTCTTAGACACACGAATAACAGGAACATCAAATGAGCATTTTATGAATTTAACTAAATTTTAATCTGAATTTATACACAATAGATGAGAGGAGAATGGGGGAATTTAAAACAATTGGTTAAGATAAAAGTCAAAGGTAAATCAGCAACCTGAAGATATTCTGACTCATGGGATATTTTGATTTATTAAATAATTTTTTGAAAGAATCACTGGGATAAGTAGTAAAGGCACATGTTGGGACTCAAAGATGAACTAATAACAAGGCAAATGATAATCTTTTCCTAAAAACCCATGTCTATCCTCTTGTAAGAGTTAAAATTGAGTTTGAACAGTTTGATGATTTGCTTGTCACTAATAGAAAAGTGCATTGCAGTACCTAGCAAGCAACACACGTTCTGTAACTTAACCACAGAAACAATATCTACTTTTCTTCTGCTTACTATGGCAAAGGTTGCAGTTAAGGTTAAAAGAAAAGAACAAAAAGGTGAAATTGATTGTGATTCCATGTCTTAACTTCCTTCATTTCCTCTGGAAAACTTATTTTCTCCTATTCATCCAGCCATATTATCCTCTCAAATCTGAACCTCAAGTTTCCCTGGAAAAGTTGTTCCTGACGGACTCCCGTTGCTCTTGTCAATTTCCACTCAGCCCTCATGGACTTTGTTTTTCAGTTGTGTGTTTTCACTTGGAATAACCATCTTCGAAATCTTGTGAGTTCTTTGGTCTGTGGCTACCACTTCTCCTCCGTTAGATTATGTGTTCCTTTGGCAGAATAGCAAGGCAAGTTTTTTGTTTGTTTCTTTAGTTTTGATTCACATCGTTCTACACACAGGTGGTAACTAACATTGACTATGTGATGAGAGTCAAGACTTCTGAAAAGATTCCTTCATAACAAAGTCCAATTTTATGAATTTTGGAATATTCCAGCTCCTGCTGAAATGGAATGAATTTGGTGGAATTTCACCATTTTAGGAATCCGGGGCTCCAGTAAGTCATTATTCCACCTCTGCCACTCTTGTGTCCTCCATGTAGGACACACGGTGTACATTTTAGCAGGTGTCAGCAAATCCCACACATGTGGTTTCTTCCAACCCTTTACGTGAACAGAAAGTATTTCCATTCATATTAATTCAACCTTGAACCTATTTTAGAAGCAGCTGGAAAAAGCCACATTTATCTTTGCCGTTAGGCAATCAGCTAAGAATTAAGGAAATCATGTGGTCAGACGATGGCAAAAAAAGACCCAGCTCATTAGAGATGGGCAAACCTTGAAAGAGTTGGTTCTGAGAGGGCCCCTGAAGTTTGGCTCCTTCCCTGAGATTAATAACCTGTACATGTGGCACAGGATCTCTCAGGAGGTTATTGCCTCTTGAGGTTATCACCCTTTTGCCTGTAATTGTCTTTCCCAGCGAGGGCTCCGTCATGGGAGAATTCAGACTAATAGCATTATGCTGTTACTCTGGCAGTCTCCTTACCCAGCCCCATCCTCCCTTTTTTCTTCTCAGAAATGATGGACCTTTTGTCCAAGCAACAGAAGAAAATTTAGAACAGGAAAAAGCCCACAGGGTCAAATCTTTCTTGTTATATTGTGGGGATGGTCCTATGCTAAGCTGGTGTAAATAAAATAGGATGCTGCTGCCGCCGATGATGGTTTTCTCTGGAGAAAACCATCGGGTGCCCTTTAAAACAAAAAATTAGACATGGTCTCTGGCGAGTGGATTTGCTAGGCCTGTGACAGGTGGTAATTTCAAAGTGAGGTCTGTGCACAGAGGGAGGCCTTGAGAACATTGGAGACAAAGTGTTATATGACCTCAAAAGTTTCTCTGGCTTGCTTTCTCTCTCTCTTTCTCTTTTGAGCTGCAAGTAGCTTCTGGAGAGCTAGTTCCATTCAGGAATTTCAAGAATCCATGAATTCTCCTGTTACCAAAGTCCTATCTTTTAACATTATCTACAGCCAGTTGTTTCACTAAAGTAAAATGAGTCCAGAGTGGAAAGTAGTCAGGCTGTGAAAAAGCCCATGAAGTGAGCCTACAGGACCTGTCCTCCATGCCCACGATCTCTCTGTGCTATCGTCATTTGCTCATTCTCATAAGTGTAAGTATCAGAAATCAAGGAGACTTTGCTTTAAGATGTAATTCTTTTGGTTTGCTGGTAGGCTTTATTTCTAATTTATTTGCTTGAGTCTACAGATGTGTAGCCATTTTGGGCCATGAAACTTCATGTCTGATCATTTAGAAATTTAGTACCCTTTGAAACAAAGAAAATTAAAACAACAATAAAAACATTGTCCAATTTCATTCACAATGAAAATATCCCTCAGTAATTTGATTTGCAGGAAATGAAAAGTATTATCAACAGAATATGCGTTTCAAAAATTTATAATCCTTTAAACAGGCAAATCCTTTCTCTGGGATTAGTAGCGTGGTTTGTGTCCTAGGAGCCAAATCCTATTCCCTAATTCAATCCTCAAATCCTTTCTAACAGTGCCTATATTGATTTCAGACCCAGTTTTGTTTAAAACTTCAAGGACAGAATTTGGTCCTGTGTTTAGAGGTCCTTAATAAGGATTTTTGAAAAATGAAGTTTATCTGAAACTTAGCCTCTTGTTCCAAAAGTTAAATACTGATGTCTCAATAATATAACAGATGTGCTTAATTTCTAGGTCATCCTTTGTTTTTCCCATACCTAGCTGAACTCATACTTCCCTGATCTGGAGGAACAACCTAGAAGGTTGGTGTTGATCTCCAAAAGTTATTCGTGACTCCAGGTATTTCCTTAATCCCAAATGCTAGCCTTGAGTATGAGTACAGTTGATCTCCCTACAATATGTTTAGTGTTCTAAGGACTTGATGTTTTTGAAGTCATTGCATATGTAAGTGTATATTATACATATTTATATTCACAGGTGTTAGACACTCTGTTACCAGAAGTATAACTGGTATTGTGAACATCTATGGGAAGATGAAAATTATTGCCCATAATGATGATGCATAACATAGCGAAGATAATAAAACTCCTAAATTGACCTTTCAAATCACCTACAAGTGCTTATATGAGCAGCACAGTTTTAGTAAATGTGTTCTATTCAATATTTATTTGAAAAATAATTGTTGGTGCATGGTACATATGATAGCTCTCTATAAAGCAGAATATTTGTTTAATCAGAACAGATAATTCTTTACCTAGAAAAGGTATCTAAATTTGCTCTAACTGCCTCACAAAGTTTTGTCTGAGAAAAAAACTAATTTATACGAAAGTGCTCTGAAACATAACATCAACTACATTAATTCAAGAAACCAGAGATCAGAGAGGCAGTAGGAGGATAAACAAAACATGGCTATATCATGAATGCCTAGAAAAAAGGGAATTTTTTAAAGTTCACAGATAATAGTATAGGTTATATAGTACATACAGTTAAATGTATAATTATATATGCAGTTCGTATAGTAAAAACATTATTGGGTACATTCTGTGAGCCAAGCACTGAATAAAATTATTTATAGAAATTGTGTTAATTCTCAGAACAATCTCGTTGAAGTAGATATTATTATCATTATCATTTTACACTCAAGGAAAATGAAGCTTAATTAACAAGGAGTAACTTGCCCAAGATCACACAACTAAGTGACTCAGCCTGGATTTGAATCCACGTATGCCAAACTTCAATCCCCATGTTCCTGACCCCACCCCCTGTGGCTTCTTTGTCCTTCCCCAGTCTTGTCTTTCAATAATGTGCTCTATCCCCATACTCTGCTCTGCCGGTTTCTAACCGTCTCCTAATGGACAAATCCAGTGATAATCTTTGGTCTCAGTCCTCCTTGAATTCTATGTTATCTGCTCTGAAATATAATAATGGTAATATATACACATGATACGGTCAGTTTTTGCAAAAACAATTGCAGTAATACAGCAACTGCTTCAGACATAATGTTTGGTTATTAAAATAGAAAGCTGTTCATGGTCAAGGTTAGGAGCTCATGTGGTATGACCTTGGATAAGATGTTTCCCACAGCTATGCTTTCTTCCGTTGTAAAATATCAGTGATAGTACTTGCTTTACTGGGTTGCTGAGAAAACTTACTACGGTGGGGCCTATAAAAGTGTACTGTGCTAACTTCTCCACTAGCGTTCAGTAGTCATTTATTATATAACATCACATGTTTGTTAGGATTATTGTTTGTAAGTATACTGTGTAAAGTCTTCTTTCTCCTTGACCTCCATGTCATAGCTGTGTTTTGCCTTTCTATCTCTCTGACAGTTCTCTCACTGTAGCATCTTTAGTAGACTCCCTTCTGCCTTACCTTCTGCACATTTTTCAAGACTTGATTCTTGGTTCTCTTTTCTCTGGCATCTCCAGGATCTTATACTCCTTGACTGTCCTGAAAATAATGCCCTGTCATCCTACCAAGCCACTGTATGTCTTCCAATTCTTAATCCGTACCTGTTTCCCAAATCTGTCAACACCCCTGTCTTCACTTTGTTCTTTCTTAGCCTGAGTCAGCTGGAAAAATCTTTTGGTGTGAAAAGTCCCCTGCTCCAGACTTGACTCTTCCAAGCCTATGATTTCTATACATACTATTGTTAACCATTTCAGGAAGTGAATCCTTACAAGAAGTTGTGCTTGGATCTAACACAGATCCCTGCTATCTGACCTCATTTGGGCATTCAGGGTTAATGGGACAACCTTTTCTTCATGGAGAATTAATGCTGTATCATATCCCCCATAACTGTAGTAATAAATTTTCCCATGTTCCTTAAATGCCCAAAGAGACTTCTATCTCCTTACTCCTATGGACTTCTTTACCGAGAAAATAAAAAACATCTGATCTGGCTCTTTCCCATTCACTGTTTCCCATGATTACTCTGCCAGTGTTTTTAATCTCATGCCCCTTTAAACTCCTCTGGAAACTTCATCAGTTATATCCCTTACTTTCTATACATTTTTTAAAAAAATTTATCCTTCTCCAATGCCTCCTTTCTAATCAGTTGTGTTTTTCATATAGTGAGGATTTTTTTTTTAAACCTGCTATCTTCAGGTATCATCTGCTTCTTTGTTTGTCTCCCAAATTCCCTAGAAAGCAACCTCCTTAACCTCCAGTAATCTCATTCCCCAGTACTTCTACTGAAATTGGTTTTTTGAAGGCCACCAGAGTCCCCTAAGCCATCAAACCATTGTCCTTTTCTTATCTTGCATTCTTAGTTTTCCTGATGTTTAAGTCCTTGTCATGTGTCCCTTTTTTCTTACTTTCTCTTCCATGGCACTGCATGGTTCTGTCTTCTTAGCAGCTTGTCTTCAATCTAATTTAATCAACATTTATTCAGCATTCACTCATTTCAACTGAAATTGATAAAAATCAAGATATCTTTTGGCTAATCTGCCAGTATGACGTATAGCTGATAGCCACATTGTCACCAAATTATTAAGCTATTTCTCTCTAAAACTAATCAGCTGAAATAATGAATTATGTTCCCTTCAGCTCCTGGACTTGAAGATTTGATTGACAGTGATGATTAATTTCTTTGAAATAATCTCACAAAGAGTGTTTTGTGAACTGTTTGAACCCAAACGTCTAGAACAGTGCATGGTACATCTTATTTTAATTTAACAGACAGTATATAACATGTGTTATGTGCCAGGCACTATTCTAAGTGCTTTACAAATATTAACTCACTATATCCTCAAGACATCCATATAAGGTGAATATTACGGTTAATCCCATTTTACAGATGAGGAAACTGAGAGACAAATAACTAACCCAAGGTTATACAGCCAGCAAGTGACCCAGCTATGATTTGAACCCAGGCAGTATGGTTCCAGGTTCCATGCTACATAGATACCCAGTAAGTGATTACTGAAAGAAAAAATCATTTGCAGAAGTTACTTTCTGACTCTCTTTGAAAGCTAATTTAAGATTTTTGTTCCATTTAAATTATTTCCAGTATTTTGTGTACTAGTGCAGTAATTATTTGAAGATTAGAATTATAACAAGTGTCTCAATTTTGTCACTTGAGACAAAAATTTTTTCTTAACATTTGAATATAAAAATGTGTCAGTGGGACAAGATACTTGAATTTCCGGATAATAAAAGCATTTCAGAATTTCCATCTGTGTTTTTGCTCTCGTTTTAGGCACATCCTGGAGTGGAATAGTTGGGGATCTCTGGAGAAGGTACCCTGCAGCAACTGCTGCCCTCTCAAGGCACCTCTGTATCTGCTACTTCTTTAGAAGGTTTCAGCACACAAACTGCCCTTCCTGCAGACAGGGAGTATGTCTTTGGTGGCAGGAAGTCCTGCGATGTTGGCACTGCTCTCTGTAAAACAGAGGGTTAGACATTCTTTTGTCAAGCAACTCTTTTTTGGGGGAGGCGGGGGCATGTATTAGCCATTATCCCATCTTTCTATCTTGTTTACATACCTTGTATAAGTAGATAGCACTTCTAAAATCTCATGCATCAAGGAGGCTGTCTTTGGCTAAAGAAAACTGATCACCGTAGCTCACCATTTTCCTGCTGATTACCAGTTTTTCTACTACATTATCCTGTCCCATAATTTCTTTCTGAGCACACACATGAACTGTGCGAACAGGACATGCTGTGATTTCTAAATCATTCATGGCATCTTCATGTTTGTTTCATTGACAATGACAATTATGTAACACCATTTTTTCTTAATTTTTTCATTCTGTAAATGTGTCTTTGAAAAGATTTACTGCAGTAATCACTGTTTGGGAACCAGAAATCCCTCAGGAACCAGGTAAAGCAGAAACCTACTTGAATTCTTAATTAATCCTAAATGCTGCCAAACTTAAAAATAAGACTCTTGGTTGTTTCTGCTTGTCTAAATGTCTGCTACATGAGACACAGAAGAATTACATTTAACAATATCACTTTTTGTGAAGAGAATATAACTAGGAAAAAGTTTTTTCTCTAGTGCAGTAATTATTTGAAGATTAGAATTATAACAAACCCAATCTCTTTTATTCTGTCTTATATGACTATTTAAATTTTTATAAGCATGCGTTTGAAAAAGATACAGCATTCTTCATAATTTACTGAGGAAATGTTCTTTCTCTTAACATTTATGCTGCCAAACTCTATTCTTTTGTAGTTATATAGTAGAAAGTGATAATTACTTTTTTACAGAAATTACTATTAAGATTATAATGAATTAGTAAAGCATTTTACTTTTACAATCATTAATATATTTTTATATTTCCATGGACTGATATTAAGTTGTTCAGTACAGTCAGTTGCTTTACTAATTAATCTTATAGCATTTATATTATGTGTTATAGCATAAAACAAAACAATGTATTTTAAAAACTCCAATGATATTGAGAATACTTACCCATACTTGAAAGTGAATATTGAGATATTAAAATTAAATCTGATCATGTCATATCTATGTTTTGGTGTAAAATGTCCTTTTATGAAATGATAATAAGGGTTGTTTTTTCTAACATATTTACTTCTCAGAATAAATAGCTGGCACATCTACTTTAAAAATTATTCCAAATGACATGGCTTTGTCATCTTCCCAGCATTGTTGAGCTCATCAGATAAGATTTTAAGCTGCACAATCACAGGATCAATGACCATTTACAAGTTCCAGGATACTAAAAAAGGATACTGAAGTAGCTATTTGGCTTTCTAGAAGCCAAGGTTGAAGCTGATGCCAGATACTAGATTTAGTCTGAATCTGATGTTTAATGCATGTCTAAAATTTATGTTTTTCTTCCCAGATTCATAGCTTCCATCTTCTTCTAGGTCTTGACTCTCTTGGTGTCTTCATTCCTAGGTTCTTTTTTCTGAGCTTCTACAGGTCTTATGTGAGGTCATCTGACATTTACTTATTATATTTCTTTTTGCTTTCATTGTTTTGCATTTTTGGCTTCATTGTCTTGCATGGTCATTCAATTTTTGTGTTCATACTTCTATTATTTCCAGCTTAGTGACAAACTACTTGAGGTTAAGCATGGACGTTATTTTCTTCAGATTCTTTCCTGCCCTTGATGCTGTATGGCTGAGAGCTCCATAAAGAACATATGCTTTGTTGAGTGAATAAATGAATGACATAATTCAGCTTTTTCTGAACATCCAGAGGGGGAATAGTTGTTGTGTCTGTCTTGTGGAGAGGCAGTCATAGTGCTGAGAAATTTTGTCAAGCTTACTGTCCCATGAATTACCATGATATGACAAACTGGCTTGGAACTGAGTCATTCATGCCACATCCATGTTATTAGATCTTGTGACATGGGAAATCTGCAAATGTTAGAGCACAAATACAACTGAATGAGTGTGGGTCTGTGCATGTATAAATACTCTGTTTCAAAGATCTCTTAATAAAGAACATGTACGTGGGTTTATAGGCCCCAATTAAATGATATAAAATGAAAGTGACAGAGTCAGGATTTGAACTTAAGCAGTCCTGCTCCAAAGTTCCAGGTTTTAATTGCTCCACTCCATTGCATCTTTATGATGTACACACAGAATCAGAGTAATCATCATCTAACCCTCCTGGACTCCATTAGCTTAGAGAGAAGCTCAGCTTAATGTCCTAGCCAGTGCCACAGCACCCCTGCCAGGAGTCAGATACTCATTTCCAGACCACCAGAAGCTAGTTCTGGAGGAAAGACCACATGTAGTCTCTAATTGAAGTTCTGGAAGAAGTTGAGGTGCCCTCAGTCAGGTGTGTAGGGTGGTTCCAAGTCAGTCTGAAAGCCCAGCAGGGTGACCATATAATTTACCATCCAAAGTAAGATTCTTCCGAGAGTGAAAGGAAACTCTGTAATAATTATGCTGAGAGTACAAATGTAAGCTGGGACTACCCCAGGCAGTTTTAGGTTTCTGAGTCTGGAAAACCTCCAAGGAAAAAAAAAAGTGTAAGTAAACTTAATAAATTTGGTAAGACAATGATCTGAAACAGAATAAAATTGGGAAAAGGACAATCTACCTAGGGATAGAAACCTAATACAGTTAATAATGTTTAGAAAAGAATTGGGCAAGCAGTATGACATACGAAATAGTGGGGCAACAAAGTGCTTAAGTCTCTGATCTGGTAATCTACCTATAATAGAATAGAAAATCATTCATCCTGGGTTGTCAATATATAAGGTTAAAAAAAGTATCTAGACAGGCAGAGCAATATGGAAGTGAGAATAAGTCAAGAGAACAAATGAAGCTGAGAATAGATTTCCAACAACTGTTCTCTAGGTGAGGCCTGAATGGATCTAATAACAGGTGAGAACATCACTTATGGGAACTCTGAAACAACGTATGTGTATCACAAGCTCAGGGTGAACTTTAGGGAGCAAGTCTGGGTCGGCCACATCTGTATCTTCCTGGTGCCAAGATGGTTCCATGTTCTTGTCAGATGATGTGCAGGTATTTCTTCTTAGCTGTCTGAGTTTTCTGAAATTTTCAATGATTGAAAAATAAATGTAAATAACCTTGGGAAATGTAGGATGCCAACCATCTCAAAAGAGGTAAGACTGTGACAAGATCAGTATATCCAGAGACAAAAAACTAATGTAGTTAATGCTGTCTAGGGCAGAATTAGGTGAGGCTATATGACAAGAAAAGACCTGAGGTTTAAATTCAAGTTGAATGTAAGTCAGCCATGCATTTCCAGATCAAAAAGGACAGGAATGTGACATCAAAAATTGGAAAGAAACTTTTTGTTGCTCCAAGACTTGCCAAGGACCTTATGAGGGCTTGACGTACAATTCTGACTTCATAGTTAGAAAAACGATGCAAAGAAGTAAAGTTTGTAAAAGGATGACCAGAAAGATTATAATGGTGGGAGGATGTTCTCTCATGAAATTTGATGAATAAAAGCAGAAAGCTAAGGGTTGATTTAATTGTTTTCAAGGATCATGAAGAATATAGATATTCACTATTTTGCTCCTTTACACTAGATTGAATAGGAAGAAATGGGCTGATGTTGCTGCAAGAGATATGTTGCTAATACTTAAAGAAGTACTTCTTAACCAAATATTGGGGCAACGAAGTGCTTAAGTCTCCGACTCTGAAATCTGTTTACAGTGGAATAGAAAATCACTAGTTCTGAGTTGTTACTTTATAACATATTTGATATAGGAGGCTGGGGAGAATGAATGGAGGAATTTGAGATCTGTCTCTTCATAGACCTGGAGGTTCTGAAACTGGTTGGAGGGGAGAAGGAAAAGTCAAAGTCAATTAACCATTAAAAACTATGAAGCCAGCTCTCTACCCGTGGGTCATGGGTGTGTTCAGATGGTTCCTCACACACCAGGGCCAAGCCTTCCCTTCTGAAATCCAGGTGGTGATGCTTTGACATTGTCCCGTGACTTCACCAGGGTTGTTCCTCCTCGTTCTACTTTAGTCCCTGGTGAGTCACCTGGGTGGGGACTCTGCCTTTGGCCCTGAGGAGACAGCTGCTCCCTTTTGAGCTGGGAGGAGCAGCTTCTGTAGGTGTCCCGCCCAGAAACTCCACACAGCTTTGTCAAGCCTCTAAGGCTTTTCTCTGGTCAGAGATACAAGACAGAATATCCACTATCATCTGGTGTGGTACTCAGTCCTTCTGTTAAGAGAGAAAGAACACCTTTGCACCAGGGCAGTAGCCAACGTCAAATCAGCTTCAGGGACCATTAAAGCCAATATAAAAGCACCCCTTAGAGTTCAGCATCCAGCCTTTCTCTGCCCAGCTGGCTGCTTGACTTGAACCTACCTCTACTCATATCTAGAACCCAGAATCTGCAGAACCAGAGCAACACAGCTGTCCTCACAGTGAGGTGCTGGTCTCCCTAGAGGGAACATGCAATTTTCTGTTTGTGATGCAGGTAGTATAACCAGACAAAATGTCACTGAAGACTTACAACTACTCACAAGAGGTAGGAGATCCATCCACAGAAGAGAAAGGGCACACAAGCCTAACTCTTACAATGTGGATCTGTGTATAGTTACACTGACCTTCATGCTGAAATCACTAAATTAAAAAAAAAGGGAAGTGCAGCACCAATGTGTGACTCTTAGAAAGGAATCCTACTGCCTCTCGCTCTTAGGCTCTGATTTTAGCTGCATTAGGAGTCCTACATTTCTTGAATTTATTCACTCAGCAAATATTCAAAGAGTGACTACTATGTGCTTACATAGGTACTGGGGATAAAATGATGAATAAGACAGACATGGAGTTTATACCTAATGGGGGGAGACAGACTATAAACAAAAGAAATAAGCAAGAGAATATCAGATGGTGATAGGTGATAATAAATCAGGGTGATTGATGGAGAGCTAGTGCTGGGATGGGGAGATTAGTTCAGCTTGAGATATTGGGGACAGGCTCACAAAAGAGCTGATTAAAGAAGTTAACCAGAACTTGAATGACAAAAGAGACAGGTGATGATCCGGCATTCCAGCAGAGGGAATTGCTGGTGGAAAGGCCCTATGCCAGGAAAGGGCTTAGTGTTCTTAGGAAGAAGGGAAGCCCACGTGCCCAGAGTGTCATGAGCCAGGAGCTCGGGGATCCGAGATGAGGTTGGAAAGCTTGTCAGGAGGCAGATCACTAGTGGTCTTGCAGCCATGGGGATAGTGAATTCAAAATGCTGCAAGGATAGGATTAGACTCCAGAAGTCATAGAGTTTGTCCTTCTCACTTCAAAAACAGAGAAACAGAGCCAAGAAGGGTAAATTCTGTCACTCCATCTCCACCAGCCAAGCATGGTAATGTGGGGACTGAACAGGAGAACTTCTGACACGGTTTCTGCCAATTTCTGCTCAACTCTTCCCGAATGCTAGAAAACAGGGACTATTGAACGTCATTAAATATTGAAGCACCTACTCTTTAAAATACGTCACAATCATAGTGTCTTTTTGACTCACACAACTAAAAAATCATGGAGGCAAAAGTCAGTCTTGTAGAATAGATTCCTATTTTCCATAGAGAATGATAGTTTGAACATTGGCTTTCCATTAAGGATTAAATTTTCTAAGGTCTACAACTTTTTCACCAAGAACCCATGTTCAGGTTATATACTTGCCATGAAGGCTTTTCCTAGCTAGGGCCATACTTCAGATGGGCTGATTTTGATCCATAAGGTCAGGAGACTCTGGAGAAATGACTGGGTGAGACTTATTATGCACTTTTCCAATGTGGGGAGGACCAGAGAGTGTGGTGGGTATGAGGAAAACACAGATGAGGTTTGGTCATTATTAAAGCTACTGGAGCTGGGAGCGGTGGCTCACGCCTATAATCCCAGCACTTTGGGAGGCCTAGGTGGGCAGATCACTTGAGGTCAAGAGTTCAAGACCAGCCTGGCCAACATGGTGAAACCCCATCTCTACTAAAAACACAAAAATTAGCCGGGCCTGGTGGCAGGGACCTGTAATCCCAGCTACTTGGGAAGCTGGGGTAAGGGAATTGCTTGAACCCAGGAGGTGAAGGTTGCAGTGAGTCGAAATCATGCCACTGCACTCCAGCCTGGGTGACAGAATGAGACTCCGTCTCAAAAAATAAATAAATAAATAAAGCCGCCAGGCAGCATGGTGTCATTACTGAGCAGACGGCCTGTGACACTAGACTACATGAGTTGGAACCCCAGTTCTGCTGCTAACTCGCTGTGTGAATTTGGGCAAATTACTTCATGTGTTCCTCAGCTTTTCTACCTGTAAAACGGGATCATAATAATATCCTTCTCATGGAGATTAGATTAATAGCTGCAAAAGCATTTAGAACTATGTTTGTTCATAATAAACACTATAGAAATGTTTCAAAGATTTTTTTAAAAAGGCTTGTAAAAAACGTAGAATTATCTTTTGCTCTCCTTGTAAAAACATGGGGGTCTTGTTGATATCCTGATGGAACAGTTTTGTATCGTCTCAATATAGAGTGCTTAGTTTGGCTATTTAATGTCACAGATCAAATGCAATCTCTTCATTCCAGGAGTAGGTCACATTCCTACCACAGGGACATATGGTGCAGCTTCTATGTCTAGAAGGAGCTAACATTCCACTATACATACAAACATCCAGAATCAGACAATTATACTGTAAGTAATGTATACACAGGACATATGTGTATATACATCTTGGTTTTTCAAACAGCAATGGCATTGCCTAAGGGAGCAATAGCTTTCACATCCTTCTTTGGGTTGAAAAGAAGGCTTTATTGAAGAGGGCATATGGAAGGAGATTAATTTAGGAATAGCTGAGATTTTTAGTTCTAAAAGGATTTGAGGCTGGTTTGATTAAGCACAAACCCATAGCAAGAGATGTGCTGGAGGAACAGGAGCTTGTTGTCACTGGTCTGGCCCTTGTTTAGGATTTACAGCCCAAGGATCTGCCACCAGTCAGATGTGGTGGCAAATGGCACCCTCGTTCTCTGGCCTGTGGCTCTCCCAGATGTCATGCTATTTCCTTGTAGACCTTCTTATTGTGAGGCCCCTTCATGATTCCCTCTCATTAACTGGCTAGTGAACTATGACAGACATTCTGTTTTCTTTCTTTTCTGTATTTTCCCCCTTCATCTCTATGTCTGAGGGAGAATACAAGGAAGCAAAGTCCCATTCCTTCCCCCAGGAGATCTTGAATGCACAGGAAGAGCATCCTTCTATCTTTGTTGAGGGTGGATGAGAGTATAAATGGCACAATGATGACTTCCAACTGAGGAGGGTAGGACTGGAAACAATCCCAGGCTCCGTTAGGAAATTGCCTTACTTTTCAGCTTTCATGGCTTGTGTAGAAGGAGTTAGCACACTAGGGTAAATGGAGATTTCTTACAACTGAGGTGCCCAGCCCAGGTACTCCAGCTGCCCCAGACCCTGCTTGGCCACCCTGAGGGTTAAGGGGACCCAAGATTGACAGCTCTGTGATCTTCACGGCCAGCCCTAGGTATCACTACCCAAGCAAGCATGGAGGACCATCTAGGAGGTTTTATGATTCAGACCTGATTGTAAAGTGCCTCACTTTGGTCCACAGTCCAGTGGTCAGTACCTGCCACGTGGGCACATCTGACTCTCAGAAAGGCTAAGAAACAGGTTTAGCTGTGTTGGGAAAAAAGGACACGGGTTTGATGAATAGCTTAGCTAGTCTCTGCCACAGACAGTATGGGACCAATGGTGCTCCAAAGATAGATGCCAAATCGGAACTAAGACACACACTGCTTAACCCATAGCACGGTGCTCTCCCCACCAGACCACACTTGGTCATATCTCTCATATGTCCCCTCCCTTTTAAAAACACAGCCCACAAAAGGTGCTGAAAAGGGATCCAAGGAGAAAGTGGTTGAGCCCTTTTCTAAGATTGGTGTGACGTGAAAATACCAGCTATGTTCAATATAATATAGAAAAACACCAAAAACCCAAATTACATATTATGACCTTAAGGGTCATGTTTTTGAAGTGAGCCTTGTTGATCTACAGAACAATGACGTTGAATTTAGAAAATTCAGGTTCATTACTGAGGATATTTGGGGCAAAGATTGCCTGACCAAATTCCATGGCATGGATTTCACCCATGAAAAAATGTGCTCAATGGTTAAAAAGTGTCAGACCAGGTATGAAGTTTACGTTAATGTCAGAGCTATTGATGGTTATTTCCTTCATCTCTTCTGTGTTGGTTTTACTTAAAAAAAAAAAAAAAAAAAAAAAAAGAAGAAGAAGCAACAATCAGATTCTGATGACCTCCTACACTGAGCAAACTATAGGCCTGCCAAGCCTGAAAGAAGATGATAGAAATCTCAACCTAGGAGGTACAGACGGATGTCTTAGAAGAAGTGGCCATTGAATTGATAGCAGAAAGCACTGGAAAGACATAGAAGAGGGTTGCCAATCTAGTTATCCTCTCCATAATGTGTTCATTAGAAAAGTGAAGCTGAAGATGCCCAACTCTGAACTGGGAAAACCTAGGGAGTCTTATGGTGAAGGTAGTGGTTTTAGAAAAGCTACTAGGGGTGAGACAGATGCTAAAGTTAAAAGAATTGATGGATAAAAGTCCAAGAATCTGTTTAAAAATTCAAACTTTTAATGGTGACAAATAAAACATATTATTTGTAGGGAATTTAAAAAGCACATCTCATTGATTACACTTCTAGTCCACCGTAAGTCAGTTCCACTCACAGGCAAGGCTTGGTGTTACTTAGGAATCCCACAATGAAGGTCAGCCCCACCTCTCACAATGACAGAGAATTTCCACCGTACCATGAACTCTTTGTAAAAAAATCAGCATCTGCATCTTCAGCTTTGCTTTTTTCTTACCTCTTTCGGTCCTTCCCCACTTGCTTGTTTCCTGAAGACCAGGGGGCAAGATGAAGGTTACTGCATGGTTCACTGCAAACACCTGTCTCTCAGTTTTACCTCAACCTTTGATTCAGATGTTTTCACTTCCTCCTCTTCTTACGTTTGGCCCTTTGGTCTCTGTCCCCTAGGCTGACTTTCATCATCCAATTAGAAATAACACCGTCTTCTTGCTACCATTTCTCTGGGAACTGTAGGGAGTAGACCCCCAGCCTCCTGCACTCCCCACAGGGGCCAGCCGAGCTTCAAAGGAGTGTGTTGGCGGCACCACCTCACTGCTGGGCTTCCTTTCTGTTTGAACAGCTTCCATTGCTCACTGCTGATCAGTAACTCAATGATTCATTAAACACACAAACAATGAGTGAATCTGTTCCATTAGCAAGGCCACCTGTTGATCTCAGACATTCTTAGCTGAACTCGGCGAATACGAACAACAGAATGCCTACATCAGTTGAGTGCTCTGTCTCTATTTGATGGCATGTTAGAGCAGGAAAAGCAGAGTCCAGGCTTTGCTGATGCTTTTATGCTGTTCCTTTCATCTGGTGTCAGGGCTATAAGAATAAAATGTGGAACACAACCCACCTCTCTATAATCAGCTGGAAAACTTTAAGAACTTGGTGGCTGTTGCTTCCTTAGTCTTGCAGAATTAGAGAAAAAGGAGAGTGGGAATATTCTGTACCCTTTTGCTTGCAGGTGCAAGGGCAATAGAATTAACCAAGCCCTAAGCGCGCACACACACACACACACACACACACACACACACACACACCCCAAAAGAAGAAAAACTGTAAAAGACATCTTACTGATTGCAATGACACCTTATCTGCCTTAGAAAAAATACAATCTCTTTTCTATGTAGCTTCTGGTTCAAGTAGCTGTTCCAGGCCTTTCAGAACCAGTCTACTAGTGTTTACAAGCTTTTAAAAATTATTATGCTTTATTTGACTACTAAAAGTCATATAAAGCAGACTGAGTTAAGTTGTTGATACAGGCATCACGATCAATGACAGTTGATAATTTATTTTTTAAAATAGCATTTTTCCTCTCTTATAACTCCTCTTGTCACTATAATAAAGAGGAGAGCTTTCATAAAGTGGGTGGTATTTGTTTGAACCCTGAAAGGTGTACCATACCAGGACTAAGGAGACACATGTTCTTTTCTCAGTTAAATACTAAATTGCCTCTTTAGGGTGAATTTAATATTTAAATGCATAATTATTATGATTTGTACTGTGTTAGGTTTAAAGTTCTCTGCAGTGACACTTATTAAACACAGGTCAGTGTTTCTGTTTACGATAGATTTATTCTAGATATCAGTAAAAACTTTGGTTGGTTGGTTCTTGTAATCAAATGGAAGATGAAGAAGCAGAAGGAAACAACTCTTCAAAGAAAATTCCAGTTGCTATGAATTTATTATGTAAAATTCATAAAATCATGAGTTTTAAATTCCCCACTGGATTTCAGAAATGACTTTTGCTAGTGGCTGGTTTACTTTCATTTGTGTGGCACTGGAAATGACAGAGTGCCAGGTGAAGAATTCAGTTTGTGTCTCCTTTGTGAATATTCTTTTGCTTTGGGAGGACATGCTTTGAGCTACACGCATTCAGAATGAATAAGGTAAACAGATTGAGGCAGGCAGACCCCACTACTTGGATTCTCTAGGCAGGTGTGAGCATATCTCCCTCATCTCATACATAAAAGACCACGTGCATTTTCAAAGGGATTTCTTCAATCCCTTTTGCAGTCTTTTGACAACCACTACTATGATTTGATTGCCCAATGCAGGTGCTTGTGCAGCCGCCGCACTGTGCAATCAAAAGAATCCTCAGATTCTTCTGACTAAAATGGACAGGCAGAAGAAGCAACTTTTTAAAAAGTCTAAAAAGGCAATAGACATAAAATGAAAAATTAGATTGAAGGTGAATAGCTATCCCCTCCTGTGATTAGACTGGCACCATCCAATGGAACTTTCTGCAATCATGCAAATGTTCGATACCTGCACTATCCAGTGTGACAGCCACTAGCTACACGTGGCTACTGAGCATTTGAAATGTGGCTAGTGTGACTGAGAAATTAAAATTTAACTTTAATTTAAATTTAAATATGCACATGTATTTGGTGGTTGTCATTGTAATATCCCCATGTGACTAGGTTGGTTTCCTACCTTCATTGTAAACTCTCGGTAAGTTATTTGCTGAATCAAAAAGATAAAGGTGACCATGGTCTATTTCCCTTAATACTCTTAGGTGCTTCTTCTGGCCTGAGGGTTCCAACTTGCTGCAGGCCCTGCCTCCTCTACCCTTGGCTCCAGCTATCCAACCTGTTTCTCCATCCTTCGACTTGCCCTTATCCTTCCTTTTTCTGTGTTTTTGTGTGTACCATTCTCTCCAGCTGGAATGCTCTTTTTCCCACTTGTTCACCTTGGCAGACCTCTGCTTATAACCCAGAAATATGGCTTTCTCTGGGAATGCCATGCCAACTGCCCCAAATGGATATAGTCACTCCTCTTTGTTCCCATAGTTGTATAGTGTAAATGTCAGAGCAGCAGTGTCTCAGGGTAGACCCTCTGATCTGTGCTAAAGTGTTTATGAGTGTATTAGTCAGTGTTCTCTACAGGGACAAAACTAATAGGATACATGCATATATGAAGGGGAGTTTATTAGGGGAATTAACTCACATGATCACAAGGTGAAGTCCCACAATAGACAATCTGCAAGCTGAGGAGGAAGGAAACCAGGCTGAGTGCCAAAACCTCAAAAGTAGGGAAGCCAACAGTGCAGTCTTCAGTCTGTGGCCAAAGGCCAGAGAGCCCCTGGCAAACCACCGGTGTAAGTCCAAGAGTCCAAAAGGTGAAGAACTTGGAGTCTGGTATTCGAGGGCAGGAAGCATCCAGCATAGGAGAAAGATGAAGGCCAGAAGACTTAGCCAGTCTCATCTTTCCATGTTCTTCTGCCTGCTTTTATTCTGGCCATCCTGGTAGCTGATTAGATTGTGTCCACCCAGATTGAGGGTGGGTCGGCCTTTCCCAGTCCACTGACTCAAATGTTAGTCTCCTTTGGCAACACTGTCGCAGACACACCCAGAAACGATACTTTGCATCCTCCAAGCCAATCAAGTTGACACTCAATATAATATTAACCATCACAATAAGGACATTCCTAAAGGAAACTGGGATAGTAGTGGGGAGGGGGGCGCAGAGGTGAGGGAAAGGAGGAAGCCAAGGGAGTGTACAATCACAGACAAAGTTGATCAGCTTTTGCCCAATCTGCAGGCAGTCAGTAATTATAAATCAGGCCTCAGAGTTGTCCTAACCTAAGGCAAAGGAACTGGAGTTTTCATACCCTCATATCCAGCAGGTGCAGTTCAAGAACCACCCCAGGGGACATACACTCCTAAGACACTTAGGTTTCTCCATTTGTGTGGGCAAAGGAGACTTAAAAGATAGTTCTCCAAGAAAGAGTGCAGGTGTTGGCTGTAGGAAGTGAAACCCATGTGTGTGGGAATGGCAGTAAGTTGTGGAGGTGGGGTTGGGTAGGCGGTACAGAAATGGTGAGAAATGATCCTGAGTGATCCCCTGAGGGGTTGGGGTGGGAGTGATAGAATTGGGTCTATCTGGGTTGCAAACTCAGATCTATCTTTTCCTAGAAAAGTGACCTAATTGTTTTCAGCCTCATTTTCCTCCTCTGTAAAATTTAGAAAATAATTGTACACACTTCTTAGGCTTAAAGTAAGTTTTTTTTTGTTTTTGACAGAGTTTTGTTCTTGTCACCCAGGATGGAGTACAATAGTGGAATTTTGGCTCACTGCAACTTCCACCTCCCTGGTTCAAGCTATTCTCCCCCCTCAGCCTCCTGAGTAGCTGGGATTACAGGTGCAAGCCACTATGCCCAGCTAAGTTTTATATTCAGTAGAGATAGGGTTTCACCATGTTGGCCAGGCTGGTCTCAAACTCCTGACCTCAGGTGATCCACCTGCCTTGGCCTCCCAAATTTCTGGGATTACAGGCATGAGCCACCATGCCCAGCTGTGGCTTAAAGGAAAAGTTAAAAAGGATAATGTACTTAAAGTATTTAGCATAGTGTAGGGTAGCTAGTAAAAAGTCTAAATATTGCAGGCATTATTATAACATTATATTTTATTGTGATTACATATCCAATTCCTCCATCAGACTTGAGATTCTCCATGGAGGAACCTGCTCTATTAGTCTTCCAATCGCTGGCACCTAAGCCAATGCCTGACCCAGAGTAGTTGTCTAAACGCTATTTCTTGAGTAAATGATAGTGTTCCACTTTGAGCCTAATCTTTCTTGTAATCTCTGATGCTATACTCTACTGAAATGCTCTATTGATGCAGCTATTTTGCCCATTAGACCATAAGGGTAGGAGGGTTTCTTATTCTTTTTTGATTGCCTTAAATGTAGCACAACCTGGTACATAAGAGTTGCTAAATAATTGTTTGTTGAACTGATGTTTGTTGGGTAAAGGTCCACCATGTTCCAAGTGTAAGACCATTGTCAAACCTTAAGGGATATTTTCTCTACTTTAGAGTTTGTTTGCGGACAGTGGTCTCAGATCACTTATGGCTCAGTACAGGAAAACAGAAACCACTCTAGGTTTTTCATGCAGGATGTGATATAGTAGAGGGAATTAGGTGCTATGGTAGGCAGAGTTTATCAAACGGTTCCCCAAAGATCTTATACTGTAATGCTACAAGCTGTAAGTATGCTAATATAACACTCCTGTGATACGTTATATGACTCAGTTTAAGAAAAGGAGATTATCTAAGTGGCCTGATCTAATCACATGAGCCCTTAAAAGCAGGCAGCTTTCTCCTGGTAGAGCAGAAAAACAAATCAGAGTTAAGGTGAGGGGTTGGATTTGACACAAGGATTCTGCTGCTGGCTGTGATGTTGTGAGAAGGACTCCATGTGGAGGATGCAGGATGCCCTGTGGGAAGGAACATAGGTGGCTTTAAGGAGTTGAGAGAGGCCCCTGGTTGATGCTAGCAAGGAAAGGGGAATGTCAGTCTTGAAACCAGAAGGAAGTAAATTCTTCCAACCACATGAATGAACTTGGATGTAGATTCTTTCCAGAGCCTCCAGATAAGAGCTCAATCTGGCTGACCCCTTGATGTCAGCCCTGTGAGACCCTGAGTAGAGAACCAAGTTGAGCTCACCTGCTCTACAGAACTGTGTGTGCTAAGTGTTGTGTTAAGGTGCTAAGTTTGTGATAATTTGCTATACAAAGTTTTTTAATAAAATGAAATTGCTGCACCTTCCATTGCCTGAAACAAATAGGAATAGAAAGCAAATATAAGTGCTTACTACATTGCGGAAAAGACTAGAACCAAGAAAGTACCACATTGTGGAAAAGACTGGAACCAAGAAAGTAAGGTGGATTACTCTTAGCTTTCAGGTTATGCCACACAGGTTGCTACCTGAGATCAGAAAGTAACAACTGACCCACAGCCTTGAGGCTGGTGCCTAGAGGTGATCAGCCAGCTACCATGTTGGTCACACCTGTGGAAGCTCATACTCAAGTCACCACCACCACCATTGACAGAGGAAGAGGGATCTCTTGCTCTCTTCCCCCTTACAAATATCTCACAAATGAATTTCATTGTCAAATATAAGTCAAATTCAGAACCTTGGTGGAAAGCAAATCTGAGATATGTAGTTCCCAGGTTTCTGGTGCCTGAGATAAAGGGGAACATATATAAAGGGGTGGGGATAATGCTGATTGACCATGAATTTTACCCAATATGGCTCTTCAGACTTTCAAGATCCCTTTAAGTCAGCATTCTCATAGGAGTTATTATTTTCATTTTACAGATCAGAAGACTGAGCTTCAATTTGGTTAAGTATCTTGCCAAAAGTTTCATAAATGGTATGTAGCAAAACCTAGAGTAGAACTGAAATCTCCTTCTCTCCAAGCCTACATTTTTCAGGCTCTGCAGCTGGTGATGGCCTGCAGATGGAATTTATATTATTGGCTGACAATTGGGCTATGTAGACTCAACTGAGAAGGCAATGGAAGTTGCAGCAATTTCATTTTATTAAAAAAAAAGTTTTCCTGGTAAAGGGCTGCTATTAGACTCTCGGAATCCTGTCCAGCTTCATCTTCTCCTCCCTTCTGTCATCCAAGCTTCCTCCTTGGCCCACATTCCCTAACTTTGCACACAAACCTTACAATGTATGCTCTGATTTCTGGGTTGAATTTGGTGAAGGGCATGCCCTGCTGTCCTTTTATCTGGTGAATACAAGGAATTGGCCCTTCTCCTCTGAGTTTAGGGTCTCACTGCCCTCCCCCACCAGTTGGGAACTGGAGCTGGGCTACAAGCAGCATCGGTACTATCGTCTACTAAAGGGAATCATGTAGCATTTCCCCCAGACAGCTCTATCTTCCCTGCATACCAATCCAATTACAAACAAATTGGGCCACAGGCTCAAGCATGAGAGCAATTTGGCCTTCTCTCCTCTATTGCTGACAGCTTTAAACCTGCTCCCTTTAAAAACTCAACTCCAGGAGGAGATTTTAGCACCCAAGCTTAAGAGCGGTGGGTGCAATTATCCCAAATATCAGGGTGCCGAGAGATTTAGAGGAAGAGCTCCAGATAATATTTTTCAGGGAAAAAAAATTAAACATAAAGAGACAGGTTCTTTGGGATTTCCCCGCGGCTGCAGGTTAGAGTCTTGGAGGCTGGTCTTTGCAGGTCTGTTATTAACTTGGCCTGACTTGATCAGCTCTCTCTGGCTTCCCTTCTCCTCTCTGGCTGGTTGCCCTTTTCTCCCCTGGACTCTGCGTTAGTGGTGAGAAATTCATTCCTAGGTTTCTGGAGGGAGAGAAAGAATGTTTCAACTGTCTTTACTATGCCTTAAAAGACATAGTTTTTTTTTTTTTTTTTTTGAAACATATGCTAATAGTTTGATAGAGCTGAACTCACATAAAAGCAGGGCATCTTCATATGGGATGAAAAGTGGACAGCCCACCTTTTTAGAAAGCCCAGGATCAGCCAGATTTTCTCCCCACGGTGAATCCCATGGGCGAGCTGCTGGGGAAGATGTGTGAATTTGCTCTTTCTGCCTTTTGAAATGTTCATTTAAATGTACTTTAAATTGAAAATCCAACGTAACTTGAAAGCAGATGTGAAGTAAGATTGTAAATGTAGGGTTTTTTTTAAATCAAAATTTTCCAAGTTCAGGTTTTCCTGAAGTCTAATTATTCTGGGTTGCATCTTGGCATTGATGCTTAATGTGCTACCTCCCTTTCCTTTGCCTTTTTGAGGAAAAGATCGTTTGCCATTTTCTATCATCACACCAGCCACACTTTCCTTATGAGGACCCACTGGGGTTTCTAGGGAAATTCACTTGAGTGAGGTGCCCAGCTGGCAGTGAGCCTGGGGCATTTCCCTGTTCATCCCAGGTCCCATCAGGGGGGCCTCTCCTACACAAAGTTTGCCTCTCCCACACCACTCTTCTTTTCCCAGAGGTGTCTCCAGTGATTTCTAGGATGATCTAGAAGACCTTACTGAGATTTTTAAAGAGTGAAGTGAAGTGGGTAGGTGCATCCTCTGCTCTCATAGAGTCTAGGGCCCCAGAGGGAAGCAGATAGGTACAGGCTATTACAGGCAGTAAAAGCAGTGCTGGCACGGGAAGAAAGGTGCCAGGAGAGCATGACAACGGGGTATGTAACCCCCACTTAGCAGGAAGACCTCCTAGAAGAAAAGGCCATCAAACATAAATATGTTAATAACATTGCCATAGTCTCTGTGATGGGTCTCAGAAACTGACTTGAGTAGTCGCTGAGGGGAAATGCATCAAGGGAGAGCCTTCATGAGTTCTGCTTGGATGGACTGCAACAGTATCATGGCCATGCCGATGGACTGTGCAGCTGCACTTTGATGGCCTTTGACTCTCCGTCACTAAGTCAGTCAAAGGGCCAGAGCTCCTCCCCTTTTATTTCCTGTCTCTCTTAAGCAACAGCTGTGTAACTCAGTGCCTCTTGATGGGGAAATGTTGAACAGGAGAGAGGAATCCCTAGAGGCCTGTGTGGTGAGGGGAGTGGGAGATGAGGCTGGCTTTTCCTTCAGCTCAGTTATGGCACCCGCCTCACTTCATCTGAGCTTTCAGCCCTCAGGTCATGATAGAAAAGAAGATGCTGGGATCATCCTGTCAAACTGTCAAATTTGGGGGTGAATGAAATATTCACTAGGGAGCTCCAAGAAGCCAGAAAACTCATATTTACTTTCAACTAGGGAGAATTTGAACCTTTGTCTCCAGATTTGTAAGTCCAGGATATTAATTCATTGTGACATCTGGTCCTTCTCTTTGATATTTTAAAAATAGGCTAGAAATAGAATTGAGAATCTATGCTCCAAAGATTCTGGGAAAGAATGCAACCCTGAATGTATCTTGTTTATCCAGCAAGTCTGGTCATTTGTGTAACACGATATTTCATCCATTAGATGCCGTAAGCCAAATTCTAGTGCAGGGTTTCCATTTTGTTTAAATTGTCTATGAAAGAAAAGAATGTGGGAAAGTCTGTCTTGCCATTTCAAGGACTGTGGTGACACCAGTAGCTGGCTTCTGGTTTCTAGTTTTTGCTGCAGCCACTGGAGAATTTAGGACTCTCTCACAATCCTAAAGACTGGGAACTAGAAAGAACATTCAGCAGTATGTAACAAGAGCCATAATGATGTGCTCTTTGTTCCAATCAATCCACTGCTGTGAATGTCAAAGAACTGTCACTCGACAGACCCACAAATGTACATTCTCAGAGATGTTCACTGTAGAATTCTTTGGTAAAAGGGAAAAAAGGTAAAAACCCCCAACATGTTCGACATTACGGACCCTGTTTTAAAAATGAGGACATGTTAACTTGAAGAAATATTATGCAGTCCTAAAATAAGTATGAAAGCTATGCACATTCACAAATGTCTATTGAATGGCTGCCATATGCCAATGCTCTTATATAGTAAAGAAATATGCAGATTGCAAATCTATGTACTTTATGATATTAGCTACATAAAGGATGTGTGCTGGGGGGAGAAAATCTGCAGAAATGTTACTAGTAGATAGGGTTATGGATGATTGTATGTCATTTAATAAATTTGTTACATTGTCTTAAGTGTCAATGGATGCAAAAAATTATGACAAGAGTACAGAAGAAGGTGCTGCTAGTTTGAGAAAGAGTTCTGAGTATTTTTAAGTGCGAGAGTGATCACTTCATCATTATTAGTTCATTTATATTTACACAGCACCAACTAAGTACTAGAAAATATAGCTGTAGTTACAATTTTTAGTCAGGTCTGTTTTACTTTATTAATCTTATACTTAAGGAATATTTAAATTTAGAAAGTCTCCTTTATAATAATCTATACTAATTTCCCTCTTTTCTATCTCCTTCTTTTCCTCCTTCCTTCAAAAACGCTTGTTATAGAGATGGAATTTAAGTCACAGAAAATAATTTGCTGAGATCACATGGCTTGCATGCAGCCAACCTGATATTAGACTCTGACTCTTGGTTTACTTGCACCCTTACTTCTCTCCTGTAATCCTTGAATTTCTTTTAGATATAAAGTTGGAGAATCAACAAGTCTTATTTGGAATCACAATTTAATTGTCTTGGTCAGGGAGAGAATGATACAAACAAGCACTTCTCAAGCTATGTTCTATGTAGGCACCACTGGAGGATCTCCTCCAAACACAGAACTTGATTCTGTAGTCTGGGGTGGAGCTTGAGATTCTGTAGTTCTCACGAACTCCCAGGTGATGCTAATGTTACCTTTTCTTGAGTTGCAAGGATTTAAAGGATAGAAAATAATGGAATTTAACTTTTAGCCAGTGTTCTTTTTAGTTTTGTCATCGGGGAAGTAACAATGTCCATTTTTTTACAAAATCTAAATTTCCTGTCACTAACTACTGATGCATTTTCCTTTTCCCAGTTGGCATTCACTCTGCATCTGGGTCTCTCTCACACAATATGGTCATGAAAGAAGGAAATAGTCTAGATCCACGCCACTAAGAGATAATGGAATAGGGACTTGTGCCTCGGTTATCTGACTCTCAAACCCTTGCTTGGCTCTTACCCACTAGGATGCATGGTGCTCACCTTGCTTTCCCATCACCCAGTGGTCAAAGGCCAGGTCTTTGGAGTCAAGACCAAAACAGGGTTCAAAGTCTAACTAAGCACACAATACTAGGGGTGAGTTACTGCTTTTCTTCATCTTTAAACATGGATGAAAAAATAATATAAATAATATAAATAATAAAAAAATAACAATAGCAATATCCTTCAATGATTGTGTAGATTAAATGAGATAATGTACAGAAACCACTTAGCCTAGTGTCTGGTATGAAGTTAGTGCTCAGTAAACGTAGGTATTATCATTGTATTGAGTTGAGTTTGAATCTCATTTTGAATACTTGACCTAGAGGAATTCACAGCCTAGTAGTTGAAGTAGAAAGGAAATTAAATAATTTTATTTAATTTTAATATTTAATTGAACATACTGTAAATACAAATAAATATAAACATATAAATAAATTTCTAAATAAATAGTAATGAGGATAAAGCATATACATCTATGAATCTATGCATATTAATATAAACATAAATACATTTAAATAATATTTCATTTATTTAATTAATGTTTACACTATATATAAATATATAGACAAAATATAAATTAGAGAAATAAATATATATACATATATACAGCATAAATAAAACAAATACATAATAAAATGTAATATAATTTAAATTTAACACATTAAATCATTCATTAATAAACAAATATATGTAATTTTTATATATAAATGCAACAATTGTTAATGCAAATGTGTTTATGAATAATATGGAGACTCAGAAATGTAACTATAAAAACTTCCTGGATGGTGGGAGACAGAACTTTTGAGCTGAGTCCTGAAAGATTAGATTGAGGTTAGGGAAAAGTATTTTGTGCTGAGGGTTTGAAGTAACGAGGGCAGTAGGCAGCAAGACTGTAATGAAGATTGGTGCTGGTTTGTAAAGTGCTCCTAAATCATGACCTTTACCTATGGAGTGTGGGGAGCCATGAAAAGGTGGTTTTAAGTAGACCAGGGATGTGACTAGTGTGTATTTTCATTACAACAAGTAAATCTGTAGGGTGGTTACTTGATTAGAAATCCTTTGGTATGCTCTCTGCTTCCTTCAGGGGTCTAAAGTGTTTTCCAAGCATCATCAAACCCTGCAATAGTCTTTCAGAACAGTCCTAACCATTGAAAATGTAAGAGGGAAACAGTCATTGTGTAATTGGGTATATTCTAATTGGTGTACCTCTGGGTTCTAAAATTTCACATTCAATGCTGAGGTTTGTGGCAATTTCATTGAAAAGAAAACAACAACAACAACAAATGGTTCATCCAAAAGATATATGAAAGGAAAAAAAAATCAAAGATAAAGTAGGATGAATACAGAGAAATACCTTATTTATGTTCCTATTGTTAACTTTTGATTTATTCTTAGAGACCCTTCCCCTTAACCTGACCTTGAAAAGAATGAATTCTCAATGTGGTAGGATTGTTTGATTAAGAGACAGGTAAAAATTGAAGGTAGAATGCTGTGATGATGGAGGATTCTCTTTTCCTTCATCACTGGCTAACTCATGCAGTTGGAGATAAAAAAAGAGAAACATTCTGAAATTAGAGTCTGATAAAACCTTTCATATCATTTCTCTATAGGCTGTTTGTTGGCCATCAGATGCACAGATCTGAATATCTCTATTGGCCTCTGTCACAGGAACAGCATCTTACAGTCTCATTCCATAACGTATCATGCAAAAATAAAATGACAATTACACTTTACATTTCCTTTCATCTAAGGATATTAATCTTCCAAACATTAATTAATAAAGACACATAACACTCTGTGAGATAGGTGAATATTATTGTGCTGTTTTATGGATGAGGAAGATGACTAAAAAGGAGATTAAGCAATTTGCCTACAACAAGGTGAGTCTGTTCATATAGGAGTCAAATTTCTACCCTCTGAGACGAACGCAATAATTGCTAAACCAAGATAAAGGCCTTTACTTATTCTTTTAGGATGATGGTACAAAATTGAATCATGGCTTTTCACTCCTAAGTTACCCAAGAATCTAGAGATCATCCAAAACAAAAAATACATATTTTTCAAAAAGAAAGAGTCTCATATTTACCTATATGAATTTGTTTCTTCATCATTTAATAGAACCTCAGGACACAGTGTTTTGTTACTTACCTAATTTGGAACTGTATCATAATCTTTTCAAAGAAGAAAGGCATGGAGTTTTCTTATTATCTAGCATACTCTATGTATTCTAAATCTATCCTGCATCTAGATCTATGTTTTATAGGATGGTCCTAACACAGTACTCTGCTGCCTTAGATGAGAATAATTTTGTAACACTTGTTAGGTTGTAGGGTTCTCAAGTATTTTCACCAGAAATATCAGTTATACATTATCAGTCACTTATTATGTGACACACACTGTGCTAAAGTCTCAACGTAATTTGTATTTATTACTTTTACTATGCAAAAGATATTATTTCCATTTCTTTTTGTAGAAATAGATGAGAATTTTGTAGGTTAAATAGGTTAGCAAACTTGCTCAGTAGAGATAAGCTACTTAGGAGTCTGTAGAGCTTGGAATCTGTCCCAAGATTTTCTGACCCACAACCTCAGTATTCTGAGTATCAAATCTTAAGCACAAAACGAGCTCATTAGAATTCTTTCCTAAAGGATAATAAAAGTTTAATACATAAAAGGACTTCAAAAATGTCATGGAAAATGCATATCATGAAAAAAGTAAGCATAGATTTCAAAAATTTTTTGAACCAAAATAAACTCATGTTAACTTACAGAATGTCAAACAGGACCTAGTGTGAGACACTAAGAAGGAAAAACATCAATTTAAAAACAGCCTGTATCCGAACAACACGAATTCTGCTAAAATTGAAGCAAGAACATATACCAAATTTATGGTAAAGCATGGGTGGAAGAATGGCAAAATTATTGATGATTTATGAAAAATTTATGGTGGCAATACCCCAAATAAATTAACAGTTTACAAATGATAACTTGTTTTAAAAAGAATGACATGATGTTGAAGATGAGGCATGCAGTGGCAGACCATCTGTATCAATCTGTGAGAGAAAAATTTCATCTTGTTTGGGCCCTTCTTGAAGAGGACTAATGATTAACAGCAGAAACAATAGCCAACACCACAGACATCTCAATTAGTTCAGCATACACAGAATTCTGACTAAAAAACCAATGTTAGGCAAACTTTCCACTTGCTGTGTGCCAAAACTGTTGTGCCCAGATCAGTTGCAGACAAGAGCAGCGCTTTCAGTGGAGATTTAAAGTTAATAGGATCAAGATCTTGAAGTCTTTCTTTGAAGAATTGTAACAGGAGATGAAATATGGCTTTACCAGTATGATCCTGAAGGCAAAGCACAATCAAAGCAATGGCTACCAAGAGAGGGAAGGGGTCCCATCACAGCAAAAGAGGACTGGTCAAGAGCAAAGGTCAGGGCGACAGATTTTTTGGGGGAGCTCATGGCATTTTGCCTGTTGACTTTCTGGAAGGCCAAAGAATGATAACATGTGCTTATTATGAGAAGGTTAGCCAAAACTTTAGCAGAAAATGCCCAGGAAGGCTTCACTAGGGTTCTTCTCCACCATGACAATGCTCCTTCTTATTCTTCTCAACAAAGTCAATTTCTCAAGAGTTTCAATGGAAAATAATTAGGCATGCACCTTACAGTCCTGATTGCCTTCTGAGTTTGTTTTTTGTTTTCTAATCTTAAAAAAGTCTTTAAAGGGCACCCATTTTTCTTCAGTTAATAATGAAAAAGACTGCATTGACATGATTTAGTTCTCAGGACTTTCAGTTGTTTAAGGATGGATTAAATGACTGGGTACTTATAAGAGTGCCTTAAACTTGGTAGAGCTTATTTTGAGAAAGAAAGGAGGGTAACAACACACACTGGGGACTGTGGGGAGTCAGGGAGGGAGGGAGAGCATCAAAAAAATATCTAATGCATGTGGGGCTTAATACCTAAGTAATGGGTTGATAGGTGCAGCAAACCACCATGGCACACATTTTCTTATGTAACAAACCTGCAAATCCTGTACATGTGCCCTGGAACTTAAATAAAATAAAATAAAGTTTATAGTTTTAATTTTAACTTTTAATTCCACTTTCCAGAAACTTTTTGAAGTCCCCTCCTAAGTCTTTTCTTGTGCTTTAGCTTCCATTAAAAAGAGGTTAAAAACATGAACATACTTTTCTAACCAATTACAATGGCAGTGAAAATTTGTAAAGTGACTCTTGCTTATAGACTCAGATATAGAATTTATTGGAGGGTTAGAATTGACTACATTAAACTATTAATCTTTAGAATGTTTTTCTGATTGCTGGGGTTCTTATTTTTCTTTGCAGAATAGGGTAAATATTCTACTGTTAGTTGGTATCTTCTATCTCCCCAACCACATCCACCATCTCCTGCAGATACATATTTGTTGGTGGTTGTCAAAAGTTCATTTTGTCCTTTCAAAGCCTTTTTTGTCCTGTATTTAATTTTAGTTCCCTTTCCTGTTTTTTGACTTTTCTATAAAAAGTTGGCAATATCTGAACTCCATCCTCTCCTCATTGTGATAACATTCCAACTCTATTACTTTTTACCTTGTTGGTTCCATGGGGGACATCCTAAGGATTGTTTGTTTTGCTGAAGGACTGGTAAATAATGTGTTTCAGAAGTGACATTTTGACTTGTAGAGGCCAGGCAATTCGGACATGGAGAGAATTTCTATAAATCCCACATGATTTTCTGTATTTCGATGCTGTCATCTTAAACGCAGCATCTGTAGCATAAAACTGCCAAAGAGGGTCATATTTTTATTTTTACCAATAATTCTAGGTGACCTGGTTTAGCCCAGATCCAACAACTTGGATTCTTTACTGACTTTTCTATTAATCTGAACACGAAAGATTTGATGTAGTATAAAATATCTCTTTGGCACTGCCACATGAAAATATATACACATGCTACTTCCAGAAAACAGTCTTCTTGAAGAACAAGATGAAAATTTAATGGCAGCTTTAATTTTAACTTAAGACACTTACAAGATTACACTAGCAAAAAAGAATTCACCACCAGCTGCATGTCTGAGAGACCAAGGGACTGATTAAATCTGTCACATGGACAATCTAACTCTTCGAATGGTAGGTGTGCACTACAGCTTGCAGTAAGTCCGTTACCAGATGAGGCAACTTCAAAGATAGGGGTGGGCGGCGCAGAAGATAGTAGGAGGTGGGGAAACATCAAAAGCTTCAAAGAAAGTCGGGGTTAATTTCTTTGCCAAAAGTTATTTAAATTCAGTGAACACAAAGATATTTTGAGGCATGTTGATCATGACCTAATATTTATTTTCAGTTTTTGTGACATTAGTATGCAAAGACAGATTCAATAAATAATGCAAATTAATTGCATTTATATTTTAGACAAAAGAGTAGTTCAAATGCAAGTAGGAGACATCCTGTCTACAGGGATATTTAGCCAATAGCTTGATGCGTGTGGTTGCAAAGAAGATTGAGTATTATCCAAGAGACACAGATGGGATGATTTAGGCACAAACAACTTTTATTTTGTTACTTCTGTGCACTCTCTGGGACATACCTGCCTTCATAAAAATTATATTCTTGATGTACATATGAAAGCCTTAAATATACATCGAGAAATTATATATAAAGCCCTTCCTTGGCTAATATCTAGGGATATTAAACTTTAATATGTTACAGATTTCTATTCTTTACAGATTTGTTATAATTTAGAAGCTAAATGTTGACAGTTCATAGTTACAGACTTTTTGTTTAAGATTTTTGTGGAAATAACATTTTCCACCTGATTTGAAGCAGCAGTTTCTAGGATTTTAAAAAATGCATACATATCCTGAATGTACTAGGTGATATAGTCAGCTTAAAGTATTTTTAATACTGGGAAACTCTTATGCTTGAGATGTTTTTAAAACCATTTTCCGAAGCCCCTCAAGTGTCCACTCAAGTATTTGCCTTTTCTAAGTGGACTACTAGAAAGCTTAGAGCCAAGTTTGTAGCCCACCTCCAGTAAGGAACAGTATTTCATGACATGCTTATTTGTGTACTAGCTTCCGTAATTTGTTTTCTCACCCCTTGTTTCCTTTTTAACTTTTTTTAAAGTGTAATATTAAATTTTTAATTTTTAAACAACTTTCTTTCAAATATTACCTAATCTTGTCATTCTGCATAAGTCACTTTAAAAATATTTCTGAAACCAAGTAGAAATGAATGAAACAAAAATACCTAAGTTTTGATACCTATAGCTAATTCATGATATAAATGCCATAGCTTTAACTGCCTTTGTGCTGGGCAACATGGGGTTGTCTAGATTTCCAAGGGTAAAGTGGAATTAGAATATTATTATAAATAATTAACTCATCCAGGTCATAATGAGGATAATTATTTTTGTGTATCTTTGTCCCTCTGGGATATGCAATAATTGTATCTGTTCTTTGCCAGGAAACATTTAAATATTGTTATTGGTTGAAACAAAATGCAAACCTTTGTCTGGCCTCATTCGATGTGTCCAAAGATACAGAGAAGGTAACACCCAGATTCACATTTACTAAGGGATTCCAAATAATGCCCTAAATGACTATTTTGGAGCTCAGTTACATGCAGGTGGTAGGAGGATTTATGCTGTGAATGCCTAAAATACTTTCTCCACCGAGGGGAGATGATTAAGTCCTAGTGAGCCTGAGTGTTCGGTGCCAATACTAACCATTAGCTTTTGGCTCCGAGCCATGACTGTCTACTCTGCAGTGGATTCTGCCACCAAGGGGAAGGTCATTAAGGGCTGTTCTTTATTCTCGTTAGTATGTTCCAACATAATTAACAGAAGTTGTTCACCAGATGGTTTCCTTCCTGTCAGCAAGTACCTCCAGCTTAATGGGCTATGCAGGATTCTTTACTTTAAGTGGGTGAGGCGGGAAGCAAATTTAAAATATATCATCTTTGATCCTCCCACTTCTAATTACTTCTAAAGGTTTTAGATAATAACGTAAAGGGGGCAGGGAAATGGAATCATCCTAAAAATCAAAGAATTAGAGAAGGCTATCAGGAGTTTTACACATACCATGGGGTGTTTCTTCCTCCCTACCAAGTCTCCACCCAGCACCAAAAAAGTATAGAAATGACTGTCAGCTTACCACTGAAACATGTTTATAGTGCCTTAGAGCTAAAATGAATTTAAAATCTGGTAATAAAATTCACTAAGTGCTTACTGAATTCCCAGTGGGTTTTAGAAATTGTCTTGGGTGCTTGGGATATAAGGAGCAAGTTACCTCTCTTGCCCCAGAAGTTAGAGAGTAATGGATCCAGACATGTAGGCAGGCCATTTCTAGTAG
Organism: Piliocolobus tephrosceles; assembly: GCF_002776525.5. Classification (NCBI taxonomy): domain Eukaryota; kingdom Metazoa; phylum Chordata; class Mammalia; order Primates; family Cercopithecidae; genus Piliocolobus; species Piliocolobus tephrosceles. The sequence continues at coordinate 53,735,253 of NC_045439.1, read as the reverse complement.
AGTTTGGTAAGTACTGTACCAGATACTTTTGATCTCCAACCTCAGCACCATTTCTTTCTTGGGAAATAAACTTTGGTCTTGTTCAGGTATGCACTCTCTTGAACATGGTGTTGGATGCAAAGGAAATACGTCTAAGCCAATTTTAGCTGTCCTGTTCCCCTATGCCAATGTTTGGTTTAATGATTGGACATGTTAGCCTCTTCTGACCAATGAATCAGGAGAGGGGTATCATTGGGAACTTGTAGAAAAGGCTTTCTTGCTCCTAAAAAGCACTAGGAAATATGGCCCCCCTTTCTTCCAATGTTGTGGTTGTAATACTCGGAACTGTCTAGTTACAGGGTATAAAAGCATTATAAAATACATCTGAGTAGCTAAAATCAAATGGTCTCTCTCTAAACGTACTGTGTTCAGAAAATGATTTTATTATAAGGAAAATATAATATCTAATTCTCATTCATTATCTCCTATGATTATTGCAACAACCTTGTAAGTTATATAGGACAGAAACTGTTCCCTTTATTTAGATGAGGAAACTAAGACTCAGAGAGACTGATGTGATGAGCCTGGACAAAGGTGATGGCTTCTGAAATTAAGTGCTCTTTCAACCTTACCATGTCGTTTCTTTTCTTAAAAAGTCAAAGCAAAAAACTCAATCACACAGGCCAGGAACACAATGTAATTACAAAACTCTTCCCTTTTTTGGCCTAAAAAAACAATAATTCTGCTCAGTTTAATTTCTTCCGTGAAAAATAAAAAAAAAAAAAAAAAAAACTGAAGTCACTTAAGGTGAAAAGGGCTTTTTAACGGGATCATATATCATTAAATATCAACCTAGACTACTAATGATTAGAAGTGGTTTTAAAAGATGTTTGAGAGACAAGATGAAATGGCCTAGTTCCAGGCATTGTATGCTATCACTCCACCGAGGCAGGGCTGTGACAGTGATGGGTGGGCTAGAAGACTGCATTATTAAAAACTCTGGGCAAAGTATTTATAGGTTTAATAATCATGTGCTATAACTCAGTTGCAAAGATGATTTCACTCATTCACCAGCTGTTAGTATGCCTTTGTGTGCAAAGTGACAGAAAGCCTAACTCAATTGGTTTAAGCAAAACAGAATGTATTGATTCACAACACTGAATGATATTCAACAGGCACTCTAACTGCAGGTATAGCTTCATTTAGGGCTCAACTCCTGCCACCAGGCTCCACCTATAGGCTCTTCTTTCTCTGTGGTGGCTCAGTTCTGTCTCTGGGTGGTGGTCCCAAACTTTAGGCTTACTGCATTATAGCACCCAGCCTACTGGAAATAGAGTTTCAAATAGAAATAGTAGTTTCAAATAGAAAGAGTAGTTTCAAAAAGAACTCAAATGAAGGCTAGGATTTGAATTCTGTTCACCCAGACAGTATCACTGTGGTACATTGAGTTATTTCTTGGTCACAATTCTTTACTCTGTTGTGGCAGCATTACACATCCCCTTAGGGCCACAGTCTCATGGTAGGCAGTGTGCCATTGTCCAAGCTCAGTGGCTATGGACTTGCCCACGTGACTTGTTTGGTTAATGGGACACTAGCAAATGTTAGTGTCCCATTAGCCAAACAAGATTCTTCAAAAAGAATCTTGAAGTGTACAGTTGGGCTTTCCCTCTTGCTGCACACCTGCCTGTCACCATGGGAAGGGAATGCCTTTTTGTGCAAGGAGGATGAAAGACAGACCAACCCTGGATGTAGTCATCTGCTTGGAGCCAACATTATCCAAGCCTACCCTTTGTTAGTCAAACCTCAGCCACCTGCAGAAATGTGAGCAAGAAATAAATGCTTGTCATTATAAGCCACTGAGTTTTGTAATAATTTGTTACATGGCATTATGATAGCAAAAAGTGGCTGATAACATCCACTAGCCCACTCTTGCCCATTCCTATACCAATCTCTAAGGCAAGGGCTTGGTATGTGATTGAATAAGTCTAGGTCATGAGTTCTGCTTCTAGAATCCAGTGGTGGATTCTGACTCACCTCTGGAATAAAGACTGAAAGGGCAAAGAAATAAGGACACTTTATTTTAAAGAAGATTCCAAGGCTGGGCACGGTGGCTCAAGGCCGGGCGTGGTGGCTCATGCCTGTAATTCCAGCACTTTGGGAGGCCGAGGTGGGTGGATCACAAGGTCAGGAGATCGAGACCACCTTGGCTAACAGGGTGAAATCCTGTCTCTGCTAAAGATACAAAAATTAGCTGGGCAGTGGTGGCAGGTGCGCCTGTAGTCCCAGATAACTCTACTCGGGAGGCTGAGGCAGGGGAATGGTGTGAACCTGGCAGGAGGAGCTTGCGGTGAGCTGAGATCGCACCACTGCACTCCAGCCTGGGCAACAGAGCGAGAAAAAAAAAAAAAAAAAAAAAAAAAAAGAAAAAAAAATAGATGTCTTCTACATCCATCAGCAAAATCTACATTTAGAGTTGGTGATGAATTGCATCAAGATGCCACACCCTCCATGCTGAACCCTTGTAAATGACTAACAACCCGACATGCCTGTGACGGACAACTGATCAATGAAGAGAAGATGGTAATGAGGGGAAAATCTACCTTCAGAGACTTTGTGTTGTGCGGAAGCCTCGTGCCCAGAGCAGAGCAAGTAGGTAGCTGGTCATTGTGCTGATTGGAAAACACCTGAAATGGGTTTTGGTCCTGAGCATCATATTTTAAAAGGTACATTATTACATTGAAACCTGTGGAGAGTGAGGAATCCAGAAATGCTAAAAAGAACAAGCTGGTGCCTGTTGGTAGGGCAGATGCGGGGAGGATGAAATAAGAATCAGGATCATCAAGGGAAGAGATGATAATTATTTCAAATATCATAAGGGCTGACAAGTGGAAAAGAGATTGAATTTGGTCTGCATTCCTCCAAGAGCAAACTGTTTTGACCTGAAGATAGGTGTTATTGTGGAAAGAATATGGGCTTTAAGATCAGGAAGATAGAACTTAGTTCCAATTCTAGTTTTACTACTTATTAGTGGTATATCCCCGAGAACTAACATTCCCTCTCAGTGTCTGTTGCCTCATCTGTAAAAGGGGGATGCTACAGTGTAAACAGATTTGTTGGAGAGCTTCAAAAACAATTCATGGAGGGCCTGGCCCTTTGTCCATGCTCCATAAGGGTTGGCTATTTTAATATTGGTGATATCATTATTATTAGAACTATTATTAGTACCAATGTGCAGAATTCACAGGGAAGCCAATTTTATCTAAGTATAATGAGAAAGAATACTTAGCACTGTCCAAAAATAGCATGGGCTTCTGAGTGTCATAGTGAGTCCCCAGTCCTGGGGAGTGTTCCAGTAGATGTTGGACATAGGTACTGGAGTAGAGAGGAACTTCTGGGAGTCCTGAGACACTGTTATATGGATTTTGGGGGGTCCACTATAACTCTGAGGTCCCAAGATTCCAGAAACCATGAGCCAACTTCATTAATGCCAGCCCCGACTGAGTGAATAGTAAAAGGTGTTCTAAATAAGGGAACCAAACATCTGGATGTACTTGGAGCAATCTTGGTTTAGACCTGTTGTCCTGGTGCAATTATAAAATCATCCACTTTCTCTCTTGACAGTGTCCCAGTTTGGTGAATAATGTTAAAGGGTTACCCTAATTCTAAGTACTTCAGCAAATAGAAGCTAAGCATATTCTTGTTATTTTCTAAATAAGTTATCGTCTTTCCCTGAGCCCCAGAATCGCTGCTCTTTCTGGGTTCTCCTTCCCTATGTAATGCTATTGTCATCCTCCTGTGAACTCAGCCTCATGCCTTTGGAAAGTCACTTTAGCATTTCTGCCTCCCTGTCTCCATACTTTCAATCACTTGCCAGATCCTTTTGATCCTATCTTCAACCTGCCTTCCATATCTGCGCTTCTTTTAAATCTCGCCACTTTAATTCAGGTTCTTGTTACCTCTTGCCTGGAGCATCGTAAAATCCTCCTAACAGCCCAGACCCATCCTATTATTCATAAACCCACTGCCACTGGAGTGTACCTTTTAAAGCATGCCATCAATCTTGCTGTTTCTTTTTACTTACCTAGATAAATAAAATTGAGTTTCAGTTGTCTGAGTCTTACTGCCTCACATAAATATGGATAGAAGGGTTTTCATCAAATGTGGAGGATGTGTTTAGGACGGTGTGATTTAGAATGCGAAGTTATGTGGACTACACAAAATTCCCCTGAAGGCACTCAGGAGGGCATCTCAATGGTGTTGGTCACTAACTTCAGACCAGCTGGAACTGAAGTAAGGGGGACTTGCATGATTCCTGCTTGGAAAACACACAGCTAACAACAGCAACCATGGACAAAGAAAACAATGGTTTCCAATCTGAGCCCCAGTTGAATGTTTAAGGGCAAGTTCTCTGAATTGCAGATGCTGATTGGCAATAGGTGTTGATTTTTCTTGGAGTTGCTGTTCTCATGGACAACTCAATATAGTGTTTGCTGGGGTTAGTTATACAATGTTGGTAAATGATTCCCTTGAGCAACACCAGAGAGACCAGCTAGAACAGAAAAAAACAAAAACTTCTCAGATAGCCATTCACGGTCCTCTGCCCTGGTCTCTGAGTCTCTACTAAGAATATGTTACCCAGATGCACTATTCAGACCACATTTTGCCTTCTCTCGCTTGTGTGTGCATTAGCCTTCTTTCTTAACTCTGGCTCAGCTGTTCTTCCTCCTCAGGTGAAACATCTTTCCATCACCTCTAATTGTGGGAGTGTGCCCCATTGGTCAAGGCTCAGCTCAAATGCCACTTCTTCCGTAAGACTTTGCCAGATTCTCAAAGGGTCATTACTTTCCTCCTAGACTACTTTTCACTGTATGTTATCTATTTTTTAGGATATATTTTATTAGATTTTATTTATTACATGTAGCTATTTGCTTATCTTTGTCTTTTCATCTGTAAGTCCCAAAGGAAAAAAAATGCCTTATCTTGGTACCCTCTTTAGTGTTTTGCACATGGAAATTTTCAATAAAAGTTTATTGGATTAAATGATATTTTAAAAGAGTATCTCAATTTGGTTGGGTCACCTTCTCACAAGGTGGAATTGAAGTATTTCCTAGAAAGAGGATCATCAATGCAATGCTATACCATTATTTAAACCATGACAGGTTTTCTTTGCTGGAGAAATACATTTGCTTTGTAATTAACAAATGATAATTATTATCCTTATCCATCTTTTTAATTTGAGAGTTTATAAATTTTCAAAAAGCTGTCAAATACCAGGAAGTGCTATAAAGACTAATCCTTATTCTTAATTCTTGGTCATTCTAATACTTAAATTCTTAAATTTGCCTGTAATATGTGAAATATGCTGAATGTACAATTGGTTGGAGCAACTTGTTCCTCTACTCATCTATTTTGGGCAATAATCTCTAGAGGGTATCAAATCTTCAGCAAAGTTCTTGGCCTCAATCGAAGCAATTTTGACTTACCTTATGTGTTCCAGTCAGTGGGATATCAGATTGCTTCCTGTGTAGTATGCAGGTTTAAACCAACAATCACAAGGGTCTATCTTTTAAGCATAAAACCCTTGGACATTAAAACTTCTTTCTGGCACCATGCCTGAGGTCAGAAATCTGCATTTTTAGCACACTTCATCTGGGATTTCTCAGCACACATGGCCTGAATTCTCCATTCTTACTCAACTTCCAAGTATGCACTTCTGCTGAAGAAAGCCCAATTCTGGAGTCTATTAGAAAAGAAGTAGAAAAATGGGACCTCACCCTGGGCAGCCAGTGAGAAAGATGCCTTCTTGAAACAAGACAGACCATGACACAGTTATCAGGAAGTCATTTAAACTGCTTAAGATGAAACTGAGCAGGACTTTTAGGTCTAGATGGGCACAAACACAGAGGAGGAGTTTCCATGAAAATGGTGAAGATGAAACATCGGCAGAATGTTAAAGGGGCAGAGTTGAAAGGGCTGTTCCTGGATTGTTTCAATTCTGGCATAGAATTTCAAGGTGAAAAGTCCTAAAGCAATACGAAACCCCTAATTTGGAACTGACAGAATGACAGAGAAGAAATAATTAGGTAGGAATTCAGCCTTCAGAGAATTGTGGAAGTACAGGATGAGACACAATACTTGGCCCATCCGCAAGGAGTGGTGAAGGTGCTACCATTTGCTTCTTGAAGGAGTGTGAAACAGGAGGGTGAGGGTGAGGATGAGTGTGAGTCATTGTGAGGCCGGTGACCAAGGACAAAGACCCTGCAGGGAGCACTCAGGGCGGTCTGACAAGGAACTGTGTGTAGATGAAATCACATCTGCCTGTCATCCTTACCAGGCATGTCCAGGGTGGTTATCTCCTCCTCCTGAAGTCCTGAAACCTCAAAGGGACCTTACAGATGAGTTGGTCCCACTCTGTTGTTACAGGGAAGGAAGCTAAACACAGAGAGGATGAATGAAGGACCCAGTCACCCAGTTTACAGAACTAGGTCTTGAATCTAATTGTTCGATTCCTTACCTGTGCTTTTTCCCTTTGGACACATGCCCTCATATAAGATAGTATCCTGTTACCGAGCTCTCAGTCCCTCCCCTCTGCAGGGCACCCCCGTGAGTGGTTTTAAACTTCATGCAAAGAGAAAGAGGGCACAGGATCCTAAAAGATGCCACTAACAAAGGTCTGTGTTAGGTGATTTGTCTTTGTAATCTTCAAACAGCATGGTGACCACAATTAGTAATAATGGACTGTGTATTTCAAAATTGCTAAAAGAATAGACTTTGCCCTTACAACAACAGAAACATGATAAGTAGGGGTAATGGATATTTTCATTGGCTTGATTTAATGTTTCTACAGTGTATATGTATATCAAAACATCACATTTTACCCCATAAATATATACAATTGTTATATATAAATTACCAAAATTGTTAAAAACCAACAACCCCAAGAGGTAGGGATCATTGATCCCATTCTACAAGAAAGAGAAGTCAAGGACTTTGTCCAAGGTAACAAAGCTAGTCAGTTTGGGAGGTAACAACTGAATTGAGTCCATCTATTTTCAAAGTCAATACTCCTTCACTTCTTTGGGGAAACTGCCCTGTTTTCCACCCTCAACCCATTTCCTGAATGGGCTTTGGGAAATTACCGAAAATCTGCCCTTCCCTACCCTTCCACGATGGTTCCCAGTTCTTAGACCCTGAGCTTCTTGGGGGCTGCTTGGGATAACACCACACCCCTGCCCAGCAGGCAGTTTCAGTCACAATGGAGCCTTTGTTTTAGGATGAGAAACCTCTCTTTGGGAATCTGCTCCAGACACCTGCAGCCTCTTTAAGCTTGGTCTTGGGAGACCATCAAGTCAGGGACACTGAGCACAGGGAAGCTTCAGGAGTAGGTCTGTGTACACTGCAACTGGAAAACTCAAGGAGAATGAAATCTCTTTGTGGGACTGGAAAGTAGCAATGGAGAAGACCCTGCTGCCTTCTTTGTCTTTCCCCCAAGGACAAAATACCTGGAGGAAGGCTCAAAGCAGGGCTAGAGGGGTATAGCCAGGGATAACATTTAAAAAGTACTTAACAGTTCATTGCCCTACAACATGACCCTGGACCAACCTCACGTAGAGGATTTTGTAATGAGGATGAATCCTTTCATAAGCCCAGGCATCTAGTGGCTTGGACCATGATTACTGAATGGTATAAGGAGAATTTGGCTGAGAAGAGCTTGGGGTTGGTTGGAAATGAAATGTATGCACCCTGGGCTGTTGGGTTACAAGGACCTGTTGGGATTACAAGGTCCTGGTTGTATGGAATAAAGGCCAGAAAGGAGGATCTGAAGCTGGAGATGTAGGCTCCTTTTGCATGTCAGCATAGTCTTTTTCTCAGTCCCTTTTGCATTAGAATGTTCTCAGCTATAAACAACAGGAAAGCCAACTCAAACTGGCTTGTGCAATAAGATTTTTCTTTAGCTTACATATGAGATGAAAACAAGAAGTAAGAGTGTTTGGCCTTAGTAATCCAGAAGTCCAATAATGTCATCAAGGACTTAGTGTCTTTTCATCTTCCATGTTGCTGTCCACAGCATCAGTCTAATCCTAAGGCAGTTCCTCCTGAGGCTGTGGGAAGACTGCCAGTAGCCATTGGCAGGGCAGTATCTGCTTTCCTGTTGCTCCCTTAGGAGTGAGAAAGCACTTCTCTGGAAGCCTCCAGAAAGTCTTTCTTTGGTCACGTGCGCATTCCTAAACCAGTCACTGTCATGGGGGACAGGATAACTCTTTAGATACATCACATCTACCTTTTGAGCTACAGCCAGTTCCCCAAACGGCTTGGTCCTATCTCTTATGTTCTGAATGTTGTGTCCCTTTCAAATCCTCAAGGCAATGGTATTTAAAGATAAGACCATTGGAAGGTGATTAGGTCCCTCGTGAATGGGATTAGTGCCCTTATAAGAGAAGTCTTTAGGAAACTTGTTTGCCTCTTCCACCAAGTGGGGATGCAGCAAGAAGCTGTTGTCTACAAAGCAGGGAAGAGAACCCTCAGCAGACACTGAATCTGCTGGCACCTTGATCTTGGACTTCTCAGCCTCTAGAGCTGTAAGATATAAATTTATTTTGTTTATAAACCAACCAGTTTATGACATTTTTTTCTATATCAGCACAAACAGAATAAGACACCAAGAAGGGAGGTGTGCCCTGGATGTTGCCTAATGGACCACCATGGCCACCCTACCCTCAAAACACCTAGTTAATAAGTTGTGCTTAATGAATGTCAGCAAGTGTTTGTTGATTGACTAGAAGTCTAGATTGTGAAGTCAGTTTCCTGTGGCTAAAACTGAGTCCAGAAAGTCACCAAAGTAAGGCTAAGTCTAAGAAAAGCCACTGGGCTAGGAGCTGAAGACACTACATTATATTCTTGACTATTTTTGACACTTACTTTTCATTCAAGCCTTGAGTATTCCATATGCCAAATATATTTAATCCCTCCCTCCCATAGCCCCAAGGGGCTCTTTTGAAATTAGATAAGATATATATAAAAGTACTTTAGCTTCTTAGGGAGAAAGAAAATGTGCTATCCATTGTTATTTCATAACATTTGTAACAAGATGGGAATTTTCCAAGTACATGAAAATCTTCTCGTGTTGAGATAAAAATCTCCTGCTCATGACAGGTGACCAGAAGTACTGCTTTTGAACAGAGCCAAAAAACTAATGGAACTTTAAGCAGCATATGGGGAACCACCCATGTCTCAGAGTTGATAATTGGCCTGTCCTTCTTGGGCTTGGACTTCTCATTTGATTTAGTGAGGCCTTTATTTATTTATTTATTTAGAGATGAGTCTCACTTTGTAGCCAGACTAGAGTGCAGTGGCATGATTTTGGCTCACTGAAACCTCTGCCTCCTGAGTTCAAGTGATTCTCCTGCCTCAGCCTCCTGAGTAGCTGGGACTACAGGTGCGTGCCACCACATCCAGCTAATTTTTGTATTTTTAGTAGAGATGAGTTTTCACCATGTTGGTCAAGACGGTCTTGATCTCCTGACCTCGTGATCCACCTGCCTCGGCCTCCCAAAGTGCTGGGATTACAGGCGTGAGCCACCGTGCCCAGCCAGAACCTCATTCTTTAGCGTCTCTGTCTGCTCTTGGGGGATTTGAGCTTATTGGAGCAGCAGTATTAGAAAACATGACACTTTTATTAACTTCATCAAACAACTGACTCTGTCCTGGGGGCCAGAATGTGTTGGTCTCTTATCATGGTTCTGTTCCAGTCCTTCTCATAGCAGCTGTTTTCAAACATATTCTTGGGCTTATACTTATAGCATGATGTTAATCCATTTGTTCACTCAACTATCTGTTGATGTGTAATCCTGATCGTTATCAAAACCCAACATATTTAGTAGGCCCAGATCCAGGAATAGCACTGAGCTATGCTTTGTTCAGAAGGAATTACTCAGACATTTTGCCTCTGCCTATAATCCTCAGTGACCTGAGGGAGCTCACACTGTTTCATTCTCTCCTTACTACATATGCCACCTACAACTCTTATTTTACAATACCCTTGACTACAGTAACGATGACCATGTTAGCACAAATCACCATTTTGGGCTTCAGCTGCCCCAGTGAACCCTTGGGAGAGGATGACTGAGAAGCACTCTGAGTACTTCTCAGAATCAGAAAAACCTAAGCCCAGCAGTAAGAAGTCCAGTATTTGGGTCAGTGTCTACTTCTTACTCACTTATCCTTCACCATGGTTCCTTGGCCACTGTGTTTATCACCAAGTCTAAATTTCTAGACCATGTCCTTTCCTCCTTCTCTTTTGCCACGGTGTGGTCTGTATACTCCGTGACCTGTATCGTTACTAGGTTAATGATTACCAGTATACTCTATATAAACTAAGAGGGGTAAAATATGAGAAAAATTATTTTAAAGATAGAAACATACATATCATGTATCAAGGAAAAAACATAAAATACAGGTCGATGTTACAGTCCACCTATCTGAAGCTGATGAAAAATGTGTAGTTAGTGTTTATGACTTCCTTGTTCTGTTATTCATTTCCCTATGCTTTCAGGCAGTTTTTCATTCAGTGGGTTAAACTGTATCTTCATACCTGTAAGTTCTGAGACATTGATGGGCTTGCTTATTTTCAGTTTCTGTAATCTTTTGTTAAGTTTTCTAATCTTTGGAGACCAATACTTTATCTTCCCTAAATTTTAGAAGAATTCACTAAGGATAATATCTGAGCCTGAAGTTTTCTGTATTTGAAGTTTTAAAATTGCCATTTGTATGTCTTGAATACATATATTCAGATGTGTTTATTTTTCTTCAGCTTATTTTTGTAATCTTTTTCTAGAAATTTTGTGTTTTCAGAATTTTCCAATTGGTTGTCACATAGTTATCTATAATAATATTATATTATCTTTTTAATGTTTATAATATCTAACAGATGATCTGATAAGAGGATCACAAATTTAATTTAGTTGTCAGAATACCATACACAAAGTTTGGTATGCTATATTTTCATTGTCATTTAGTGCAAAATATTTTCTGTTTTCCACTAAAAAAATCTTTTATCCCATAGATTATTTGTAAATGTACTGCTTATATTCTAAACATGTGTGCATTTCTAGTTACCCTATTGTTACTAATTTCTATCTAAATTCCAATTCAGTCAGACAATATATTCTGCTGATTTCAATCTTTCAAAATATATTCACTTCTTTTATGGTCCAGAATGGTCAATTTTGGTAAATGTTCAATGTAGGTTGAGCATTTACCAAAAAATTGAGGGAAAAAAATGCGTGTTCTGCATCTACTGGATTTGGCATTCTATAGATGGAAATAGATTTGTTCAGATCTTCTACATCCTTCATAATTTTTACTCTCTGTTCTCTCAGTTTCTGAGAGAGGTATATTAAAACAGCAGTCCCCAACCTTTTTGGCACCAGGGACCAGTTTTGTGGAAGATAAGTTTTCCATGGATGAGGAGCACAGAGGGATGATTTCAGGATGAAACTGTTCCACCTCAAATCATCAGGCATTAGATTATCATAAGGAGCATGCAACCTAGATCCCTCACTTGCACAGTTCACAATATGGTTTGTGCTCCTATGAGAATTCAATGCTGCTGCTGACCTGACATAAAGCAGAGTTCAGGCAGTAATGCTCCTTCACCTGCTGCTCACCTCTTGCTGTGCGGCCTGGTTTCTAACAAGCCACAGACCAGTACTGGTCCATGGCCCTGGGATTGGGGACCACTGTATTAAGGTATCCCACTATGAATATGGATGTATCTATTTTTTCCTTTTAATCTTGTGAAATTTTTCTTTACATATTTTGAAGCTATGCTCTCAGATACAGATTTAGGACTGTAATATCCTCCCTGTGAATTGACACTTTAATATATATATTAGTTATCCCTCTATCTGTTTTATCTTTAGTCATGCTTCTTAGTCCTCTCTTTCAAAAATATTATAGCTGCAACACTTTCTGCTGATTAATGTTAACATTATATCTGTATTTTTTCACTATTTTACTTTCAATTTTTCTCTTCCTTTATATTTAAGATATGTCTTCCTAAAGTAGCATATACTTCGGTTTTAGAGTTTTAATTTGGTTCTTAAAATCTTTGTTTTAATTAGATTATTGACTTATTTTACATTTGATATAAGTACTTATATATCTGGTCTTATAAGTACCATTTTTCTATTGGTTTTCTATTTGTCCTAATTCATAATCTTTTTTGCATTTTTGATTAATGAAGCACTTTTTATTGCTACTAGTTTGTTGGTTATTGTTTGAAAGAGTAAGTATTCAATTAAATTTACTGACATAATTATTCCATTCTCTGCTCTTTATTTCTTCCTTCATTTCCATGCTTTTTCATCAAATTTCTCTGGTTTAAAAGGCTAGTTTTTTATTGCTACATAATAGTTATACATACTTATGGGGGTACATGTGATATCTTGATACATGCATACAATGTGTAATGATGAAATCATTTATCACATCAAACATTTATTAGGTTGGTTCAAAAATAATTACTTTTATTGTCCAAAACTACAATTACTTCTGAACCAACCTAATATCATATCTTTGTGTTGGGAGTGTACCAAATCTTCTCTTCTAGCTATTTTGATATATGCAATACATTATTGTTAGCTATAATCACCCTACTATGCTATCAAACTCTAGAACTTATTCTTTCTAACTGTATTTTTGTAGCCATTAACCTCTCTTTATTCCCAATGCCCATCCTTCTCAGCATCTGATAACCATCATTCTACTCTCTACTTCCATTCATATATGGGAGCTAAAAAAGTTGATATTAGAAAGAGAGACAAATATGTGATATTTGTCTTCCTGTGCCTGGCTGCTTTTAATTAACAATGTCCTCCAATTCCATCATGTTGCTACACATGACAGGATTTCATTCTTTTTTAACAGCTGAATAATCTTTCTTTCTTTCTTTCTTTTTCTTTTTTTTTCTTTTTTTCTTTCTTTCTTTTTTTCTCTCTTTCTTTCTTTCTTTCTTTCTTCTCTTTCTTTCTTTCTTTCCTCTCTTTCTTTCTTTCTCTCTTTCTTTCTTTTTCTTTTTCTCCTTCTCTCCTTCCCTCCCTCCCTCCCTCCCCCACCTTCCTTCCTTCTTTCCTTCCTTCCTTCCTCCCTTCCTCCCTCCCTTCCTCCCTTCCTCCCTTTCTTTCTCACTTTCTTTCTTCTTTGTTTCCCTCTTTCTCCCTCCCCTCCCCTCCCCTCCCCTCCCCTCCCTTCCCTTCCCTTCCCTTCTTCTTTCTTTCCTTTTTATTCTGAGGCAAAGTTTCACTCTGTTGCCCTGGTTGGATTGCAGTGGTGTGATCACAGCTCACTGCAGCCTTCACCCCCCAGGCTCAAGGGATCCTCCTGCCTCAGACTCCTGAATAGCAGGGACTACGAGTATGCACTACCACACCCAGCAATTTTTTGTATTTTTGGTAGAGATGAGGTCTTGCCATGTTGCCTAGACTAGTCTTGAACTCCTGGGCTCAAGTAATCCACCTGCCTCAGCCTCCCAAGGTGCTGAGACTACAGGCATTAGCCACTGTGCCCAGCCAATATTTCATTATGTGTATATGTACTGCATTTTCTTTATCTATCCATCTGTTAATGGACAGTTCAGTTAATTCTGTATCTTGGCTATTGTGAATAGTACTGCAGCAAACATGAGAGTGCAGGAATTTCTTTGACATACTGATTTTCATTTTTTAGGATATGCGGGATTGCTGGATCATATGGTAGTTCTATTTTTAGTTTTTTGAAGATATTCATACTGTTTTCTATAATGGCTATACCGATTTAAATTTCTACCAACAGTGTATGAGTTCCCTTTTCTCTAAATTCTCTCTAGTATCTGTTTTGGTTTTTTGTTATTGTTGTTTTTTTGTTTGCTTTTTTGGTAATAGTCTTTCTAACTGAGGTGAGATGATGTCTCATTGTGGTTTTGATTTGAATTTCCCTGACGATTAGCGATGTTGAGCATTTTTTCCATACACCTGTTGGCCATTTGTATGTCTTGTTTTGAAAAATGCCTATTCAACTCATTTGCCCATTTTTAAATTGAATGATTTGTTGTTTTGCTGTTGAGATGTTTGAGTTCCTTGTATATTCTGGATATTAACTTCTTGTTGAATGAATAGTTTGTAAACATTTTCTCCCATTCTGTAGGTTGTTTCTTTACTCTGTTGATTGTTTCCTTTGGTGTGCAGAAGCTTTTTAGTTTAATATAATTTCATTTGTCTGTTTTTGCTTTCGTTGCCTGTGCTTTTGAGGTCTTCTCCATAAAATATTTGCCCAGGCCAATGTCTTGAAGCTTTCCCCTACATTTTCTTCTCATAGTCTCACAGTTTTGGGCATTACATTTAAGTATTTAATCCATTTTGAGTTTATAATGAGAGGTAGAGAATTAATTTTGTTTTGCTGGATATGGATATTCAGTTTTTCCAGCACCATTTATTGAATAGATTGTTCTTTCCCCAGTGAATGTTCTTGGCACCTGTGTCAAAAAACAGATGCGTGTGAATATGTGGACTTATTTCTGGGTTTTCTATTCTGTTCTGCTAATCTATGTGTCTGTTTTCATGCCAATACCATGCTGATTTGTAGTCTATTTTGAAGCCAGCTAATATGACTTCAGCTTTGATTTTTCTTTTTTAAATGTTTGAGCTCAGGGTTGCTTTTACTACTTGGGATCTTTTGTGGGTTTATGTTAATTTTAGTTTTTTTTTTTCTATTTCTGTGAAGAATGTCATTGGTATTTTGATAGGGATTGCACTGAATCTGTAGCTTACTTTGAGCAGTGTGGCTATTTTAATAGTATTAATTATTCCACTTTGTGAACATGGAAGGTGTTTCAATTTTTTGTCTTCTTTTCAATTTCTTTCATGAGTGAAAAGATCTATTTTATCATTACTTTGATGGCAAATCTGCTGGAAATAAATTCTCAGTGCATTTATTTTCTGAAACTGCCTTTATTTTATCTTCAATTTTGAAGAAAATTTTCATGATGTATAGAATTCTAGGATGGTGATTATTACCTCAGCATTTTAAAGAATGCTATTACTCTGTATTTTGGCTTCTATCCTTTTGGTTACTTTTGCTCTTTTGAAAATAATAGTGCTTCCCCCACCCTTTTGGCTGCTTTGAATATCTTCTTATCTTTGAGTTTTGTTTTGTTTTTAGTAGTTTACTCTGATTTACCTAGGTGTGGTTTTCTTTGTATTTAACCTACTTGATGTTTTTAGATAGCCTGCAATCTGTGGCTTTTGTTTATTTTTTGGAAAATTCCCTATCATTAGCTAATTAAATATTTCACCTGCTACATTTGTCTTTCTTCTCCTATAACTCCAACTGCACAAGTGTTCAATCTTTTGCCATGTCTCATATTGTACATTCTTTCTCCTACCTCATTTCAATCTGGATTATTTTTTACTGACATATCTACCAAATCACTATCCCCCTTTTCTTCTGTATTTAATCTTCTTTATTACCCTTCTGATGTATTCTTAACTACAATGTGTATATGTATGTGTGTGTGTGTGTGTGTGTGTGTGTGTGTGTATTGCATTTGTTAAGTCCATTTTATTTTTCTGTTAAATGAATCTCTGGTAAAAGTTTGTATTTTGCCTTTTATTATTTAGAACATATTAATCACAGTTGGTTTAAGCCTTTATCTCATAACTTTCTGAATCCCCTGTGCATCTATTTCTATTTTTTTCTCATTGATTCTGTTTCTTAATATTTTTTAATTGGATGTTGGATATTGTGTAAAATATCTTAGAGAATCCATATGATGTTATGCATATTACATAATTCAATCAGGGACTGATGTGATTTAAGGTTTGGTTTCAGTCATTGTAAGGTTTGGTTTACTTCTAGGGTGTTCCTATTTCCAGGGTGTAGTTCTTCAATGAATCCCAAAGCTTTGAGTGTTTATCAAAGAACTCTCCCTTGGCAGGTCCTGAACTCCAATTTTAGTCTCCTTTGTACTGTGGAACTACTACTAATAGTTCTGCTAATGTCTCAGCTTTTAAACCTTCACTTTCTGCTTGTAATCTTCACCTTTAGGTTTGTACTACTTGTGAACGCCTCCAGGAAAACAACAACAACAATACCAACAGTAGAGAATGCCTGGCTCATGTCAATATGTTTTCCTTTCCTCTGTAATTTTAAGCCTCAAAAGCTGGCTGCTGGGGAAAATGGTGGGTAGGAAGCACCAGAAATCTGTCTCCTCACCTAGACAGTCTGTCTGATATAACTATTGTTGAACTCCAGAGTCTATTGAAAGCTTGCAACTTCCAGGAAAAGGCTGGAAAAGACAAAGAGGCAGTAACAATTGTCGCACCACCTCCCCACTGTTCCAAGCCCCTGCTCCTTTGACTGAAATGACTTCCAGGGGATTTAAAGTACCAGTGTCCTTCCTTCCTCTGTATTTTTCTATTTTGCTCTTTTACTCCTTATGGGAACCAGATATTAAAGACTAGGGCAACTAAAAAGACCTACATAGATGAGTAAATTAGACAGTGACTATATATGACCAAGGAAAGTTTCAGAAAAGATCTGACAATATTTTAGATCTACATTTTAGGCTAATTCTCAGCATAGAGTCATCCTTCATGAATCACCAAAAAAAAAAAAAAAATTGAGATAATAAAAATAATAACACAAATAGCAAACCCTGGGGAAGAGAAAGAATCTGCTTTTCATGGGTACAATATTAGTAGATTCAAATGTCCAATTTTCAACCAGAAAAATCACAAGTCATACAAAGAAACAAGAAAGTATAGACTGATCAAAAAAGCAATCAATTAGCAGAAAATGTCCCTAAAAAAGATCTGATGGCAGATATACTAGACAAGGACTTTAAAACAGCAGTCTTCAAGATGTTCAAAGAACTAAAAGAAGATGTGGGGACAGTCAAGAAAACAACATATGAACAAAATAGACATTTTTTTTTTTTTTTAAGATGGAGTCTTGCTCTGTCGCCCAGGCTGGAGTGCAGTGGTGCGATCTCCGCTCACTGCAAGCTCCGCCGCTTCCCGGGTTAACGCCATTCTCCTGCCTCAGCCTCCCTAGAAGCTGGGACTACAGGTGCCCACCACCACGCCCAGCTAATTTTTTTGTATTTTCAGTAGAGACAGGGTTTCACCGTGTTCGCCAGGATGGTCTCAATCTCCTGACCTAGTGATCCGCCCACCTCAGCCTCCCAAAGTGCTGGGATTACAGGCGTGAGCCACCGCGCCTGGCCCAAAATAGAAATATTAATACAGAGATAGGATACTTCAGATAACTATATATATTTATTTGCATAAATAATAGACGTATTAATAAAGAGATAAAATACCTGCAGAGAAATATTTCAGTTTTTCCAGCACCATTTATTGAAAACACAAAATAGTTCTCTGCAGGTATTCTATACCTTTATTAATATTTCTATTTTGTTTGTATGTTGTTTACTTTCTCCACATCTTCTATATATCTATAAAAGTATATATATATTTCTCTGTATTATATATATAATATATATATTTCTCTGCAGGTAGTCTATCTCTTTATTAATATTTCTATTTATCAATATTTATATTTTATAGGTATTAATGGAGCTGAAAGTACAATTGAAATAAGTTTACTAAAATGATTCAAAGGTAGATTTGAGCAGGTAAAAGAAAGAATCAGTGAACTTGAATATAAGACAACAGAAATGATCAAGTTTGCAGAACAGAAAGAAACAAAATTTAAGAGAAGTGACCAGAGCCTAAAAAGGCCCATGAGACATCATCAACTGAACCAATATATACATTGTGGGAGTTTCAGAAGGAGAAGAGAAAGAAGGGGCAGAGAAAATATTTGAAGAAATAATGACGGAAAACTTCACTAAATTTGATAAAAGACATGAATATATATATCCAAAAAGCTCAACATAATCTAAATAAGATGAACTCAAAGAGACCCACACAAGAAACAAACTTTAGAAATACAAAAACAAAGAGAGAATCTTGAAAGCAGCAAGAGAGGAGTGAGTCATCACATACAAAAGATTCTCAATGCGATTATCAACAAACTTCACATTAAACACTTTGGAAGCTAGAAGCAGTGGGCAAATATATTCAAATTGCTAAAGGAAAAAAGAACCTGTTAGTCAAGAATGCTGAATCTGGCAAAACTGTGCTTCAAAAGTGAAGGAGAAATTAAGACATCTCTAGATAAACAAAAGTTGAAGGAGTTTATTACCACTAGACCTGCTTGTAAAAAATACTCAAGGAAGTCCTGCAGGGTGAAATAAAAGAAATAGTAACTTGAAGCTGTATGAAGAAATAAATACCTCAATAAAAACAAATACATGGGTAATTATTAAATTTAATGTTTTTGTGAGAACAGTTCATAACTCATTTTTTTCTTTTCTACGTATTTAAGAGACAATTGCATTTAAAAGAATTATTAGTTTATGTTTTTGGGAACACAATATTTATTTTGTGATATCAACTGAAAGGGGTAAGGATGAAGCTTTAAAGGACAGAGGTTTAGTATATCATTGAGGTTAAGCTAGTACAGGTACAATATTATTAGATTCTAATTTAAATTAGAGTGTTATACCTTTAGTATGTTAACTATAATTCCCATGGTAACCACAAAGAAAATAGCTATAGAATATATGCCCCAAAATAAGAAAAGAACTTAAACGTTTCACTATAAAAAATCAACTAAACACATAAAAGACAGTAATGCAGAAAATGAGCAACAAAAGGCTATAAGTCATATAGAAACAAATATCTGAATGACAGAAGTTAGTTCCTCCTTATCAGTAACTAAAAGTAAATGAATTATACCATCCAATCAAAAGATAGAGATTGACAGAATGAATAAAAACAATGATCTACCTACAAGCTATCTGTAAAAGACTCCTTTTAGATCCAAAGACACAAATACAATAGATTGAAAGTGAGAGGATAGAAAAAGATATTTCACGAAAATAGTAACCAAAAGGGAGCAGGGTGGCTTTACTAATATCAGACAAAATCGAGTTTAAATCAAAACAGGTTACAAGAGACAAAGAAGGACATTACGTATTAATAAGAGTTTTGATATGCAAGAAAATACAATTTACACATCTAATTATAGACCATCAAAATGCAATAATAGCTGGAGAGGTCAATATCTCACTCTCAATTATGAATAGCACAATCAGACAGAAGGAAAGAGAAATAAGAGACTTAACACCATAAACCAACTAGATCTAATAGACATATATAGAATATTCTACTCTACAACAATAGCATACATATTCTTCTCAAGTGTACACGGAACGTTTTCTAGGATAGACAATATATTAGGCTACAATAAATCTTACTACATTTAAAAAGTAATCACACAAAGTTATTCCTCAAATTGAAATCAATACTGCAGTTTAACCTCATCCTGCTGCTTGGAGTCCTATTGATAGTAGCCTCAGTTAAATGCTGTGTGAGACAATATGAATAGATTTGATCCTAGCTTCATTTTTTTCCCATTATCCTACTCCGAGTACCCAGCTTCTATAATTCAGATTAATCATAGTGGCCAACAGAGTTGTACATTAATAGGTTATTTACCAAAAGCTAAGACAGTGTGGAAATTATAAGTGGATATTGTTGAGTGACAGTTCTCCATGAGTCCCTTGCATTTCTGCATATCTTCAGTTTCATATTATCTTTTTTGTTTGTGTAGCAAATAGCTTTGGGAGATAGAGATAGCATCTTTCTTTGGATCAAAGAGCAGGCATGCTTATTGCTCATTACTTAAGATTTCGGTTCCCTCAGCTCAGGGTTTCTCTCCTGTAACACAACACACTGCATGTGCAGATGTCCATTTGGCACAATCTGTATCACTCCTGAAGAGTTTTGGGCCAGAGAATATGTTGATGCTTATGCTGCTTGCTGTACCATGAATTAAAAAGTCCCTTGTCTTTGACCCAGGAGTCTCAGGTCTTCTGAAATTTTAGTAAGCTAACTTGTCAACTTGTAAGTAGAGTAAATCTCAGACTATATAGAATTCTTGACATCTACTGAAATTAAAAACCCATTTTTACTGCAGTATCCCCCACCGCCTTTGCAGCATAAAGAATAGCTGGAGTAACACTTTTCAAAGATGCTGGCAGTTTCTCTACAAAAAATAATTATTTTTCAATATCTAATTGAAAGAATTCCCTCCTAATCCCTCTTGCAGGACATATTTAAAAGGACAGCGTCTCAGTCAATTTTCTGTTCCTATAACTTAATACATGAGACTGGGTAATTCATACATGTGTGAAAATTATTTTGTACAGTTCTGGAGGCTCGGAAGTCCAATATCAAGGTGCCAACATCTAGTGAGGGTCTTCTTTCTGCATCATAAATGGGCATCACATGGCAAAAGGGCAAGAGCATGCCAGTTCAGGTCTCTCTTCCTCCTCTTATAAAGTCATAAAGCCACCAGTCCCCTCACAGGGGCCCCACCCTGATAACCTTATCTCATTCTAATTAGCTCCCAAAGGGTTCACTTCCAAATGCCATTAACATGTGAATATGGGGATAAAGTTCCCAACATATAAAATGTGGGGGATATACTCAACACATAGCAGACAGTGCGTAAATAGTTCATAGTAATTCCCTTTTCTAAGTCTTTGGATTCCTTCCTCGACGTTATTCTGAGGAACTATTGGCATCTTAATGTATTTTATCCCAGGCCATAACTGAGTCCAGGTTTCAGCTCTTCAACTATGCAAACAATTATAGCATGCCAAGTTGCTCTAGCTAGCACATTGCATCTCTGACCTAAATTTGTATATCTACAGATTTGGCTCATTTGAAAATTATATTCTACCCTCCTTGGTCCAGTGCCTCAAAAGCTATACCTGGACATATTTCTACATTTTGCTAATATACGTTAACAATATCTTTCACATCTCTTTCTGGATTTGACTTGTCATTGGCCTTCTGACTCCAATCTCAGAGGCTTTCCAGGTCCCATGGGAAGAGCAGCTTTCTTCATATGTTCTGGTTTTGAGCTTTGTTGGCTCTGGTTAGTCATAATGTAAAAATCCTGTTTCTTTTCTGTTTTCCAGAAATTTCTCAAATATTTGGTACATTCGTGACTTCTCCCTGTTCTCAGAGTTGTTAATGAAGTCAGTCTCCTTTGTAAGTCTTTCAGTCATCTTGGCAGAATGGGTAGGGAGGTGAACTTATACTCAGTCTGCCATTTTGAACTGGAAGTCTCTATTCAGTTTTCAATCTAATACTCTACTGGTTAAAGTCACCTATGCACTACAGGTTGCCAAATCTATCCAGTCTATTCTGAGTTATTTTACTTGATCTTTCTGGAATTTGATATTGTTGATCATTCTTTTCTAGAAAATCTCTCAGTTTTTGGCTTCAAATATTTGATACTTTCCTGGCCTTTTTTTTTTTTTTTTTTTAAGGCTGTTTTTATAAGATTCCATGTTCACTTGTAATCCCTGAAATGCCGGTGTTACCAAGTTTCCATCTTTGTTCTCTTTTCTGTTTTTAGAGTTCTCCCAGAGGTGGGAGAAAAACCATGCCTATAGAGAAATAAGACTAAAATAGGAATTAGACACCTCATTAACAAGCCTGTAGAACATGAATCAATTACCTAATAATTTCCATCTAAAAACTCATGCCTAATCAAACAATATAAGGATATGTTTCAGCATGCAAAGACTGCCACAGTCATTAATATAGTCTGTATGCTTATGACTTCCAAATCTATATGTTCAAGCCAGACTTTGACTCTAGAATTCCTCACCTATTCAGTGACCTATTGAATAACTCCATCTGGATATCTCAAATCTGTTTAAACCTAGTATCTCCAAAATTGAACTAAACAACCTGTCTGATAAAATCTGTTCCCTGAATTGCACTCTTTTTCTTAGCAAGTTACACCACTATTCACCTACAAAACTTTTAGTGATTACCAAATTCTTCCTTTCCCAATCTCCAACACTAATCAGTAACCAAATCTCAGTTCTGTCTATTGACCATTTCTTGTAGCCATTCTTTCTTTTTATTTCTCTATTGCTCCCTTAATTTATTGTTTAAATCACTTCCTGTTTGGCCTCCCCACTTCCAATCTTGACATACTCAAGACCCTCCCCTCGACTGTGGCCACAATGAACTTTCTGCAAAGTAAATGTAGCTCTGTCTCTACATTTATTAAGAGACTCAGTCATTTCTCAGTTCTTACAGGATAAAACCCCAACTCCTTAGTTTCATTATCTCTCTTCTGACCATTTCCCCTTCTTACTTCTTACTATTCTCCAGTTCATTTTTTTTTCTGTTCCAACTATACTAAACCATATTGTACTTGTAGTACTCTGGTGCTGTTCCATTCTTCTATATTTTTATTCCCACTGCCAAAAATGCTGTTTCCACTGTTGATGATATACTAATCATCCTCCAAGACAACTGGAGCATCAGTGTTTCTAAGGAAAATTTTCTGAAACCCTATGCAACTCTGTCATTTGGTACAAATATCTATTTACATTTTTTATTCCCCTTGTGTGCCCTGGAAATACCTGCTAACATGCCGGCTCTCTACCAGACTGAGGATTCCTTAAACGCATGGACCATGTCTTGCTTATATTAATATAATCAACACAGTATTTAGCACAGTCAATATTTCTAAATGAATGAATAAGTAAGTGAATGAATAAAACCTTCTTTAGTATCTTCTGTTCTGAATGATCCTTCTCCAAACTCAACTATTATCCTTAAGCTATTGCCTAATTCTCTGCTTCCTTTCATAGCCAACACATCAGATTAGGGTCAGGAAGATGACTCCCAGATAGGTCTGGAAGAAATCTGAGAATATCAGGATAAGTGTTGAGTTTTCTTTGCAAGCCTGCAAGCCCCTCAGAGAAATCCAACCTGTGGGACTGGACTAGTAAAGTAGTGTCTCAAGGGGATGCCTTGGAGGTAGATCTAGGCAGTCTCCCAGAATCCTACTCACTATATTGTGGTACTGAGAAAGGAGCTGAGAATTTGTAGGCTCAGAAGAAGGCAGGAAAATGAAGGGTTAAGAG
This sequence comes from Piliocolobus tephrosceles, assembly GCF_002776525.5. Classification (NCBI taxonomy): domain Eukaryota; kingdom Metazoa; phylum Chordata; class Mammalia; order Primates; family Cercopithecidae; genus Piliocolobus; species Piliocolobus tephrosceles. Next base: position 53,712,209 of record NC_045439.1, on the reverse strand, counting down.
AATTAGTGGATCAGAAAGGATCAGGATCAGGATTCCAGAGCACCAGGACAGGTCACAGGTAATGGAAAGTCTATGGATTCCAGCCTGAGACATCAAAGACCAGGTTGAATCTATGCCACAGTGGGCATGGCAAGGTGAAAAGCCAATGCTCAGAGACCAACTGAGGTGAGAAACCCAATTCAGGGACCACTCAGCAGTAGACATCTGCCAGGACAATGTGAGAGTCTCTGGGAAATTAGATGACCTCCAAAGGAGAAAAGGAAGAGGTAGAATCTGGCTGGGCATGGTGGCTCACACTTGCAATCCCAGCACTTTGGGAGGCTGAGGTGGGTGGATCACAACGTCAGGAGTTCGAGACCAGCCTGGCCAACACAGTGAAACCCCGTCTCTACTAAAAATACAAAAATTAGCTGAGCACGGTGGTGGGTGCCTATAATCACAGCTTCTCAAGAGGCTGAGGCAGGAGAATCACTTGAACCCAGGAGGCAGAGGTTGCAGTGAGCCAAGATCTCTCCACTGCACTCCAGCATGGGTGACAGAGCGAGACTCCATCTCAAAAATAAAAAGGAAAAAAAAAGGGGAGAATCCCTGGGAGAATCATATATAAACTATATGTGACAATTAGATTTTACCTGACATTATAATATTCAGATTTAGCTAAAAATCATTCGAGCAGACTATGTATACCTGAACAGAATAGGATAAATTGTCTCTTCTAGGAATACAGAGGAGACTTGAGAGAAAAGTTGTCAGTTATTGAAAATTTCAAAGGCTACCTTTCTCCACATATGAGTCCTAATGTGCACATTTGTATCTCCCCACTTCTACCCTCAGCTACCCATGAGTAGATCAGGAATTGGAAAAGTAGGAGATCCGAAACCACATATCCCAAACATTCCAGGAGAGTCCTCATTTCCAATATTCTGTCCCCTTGTGGTTCTGACTGCTTAGATTCTTTGGAGACCAAGTGACCCACATTTTGGTGTGGAAAATTCTATGCATTTTGTTCAGTTATTGACTGGCCCCTACCCCACACTCAAACACCAGGCGAAAAGACTAGTTGGTAAATTACATTTTGCTTTCAACTTTCTTTAGCTGTGATTCTTGCATTGTGAAGATTTTGTATGGCACATGCTGTACAAATGGATGTGCACTGATGTTTGGTAACTGAGGCACATTTAAATGTGCACGTTGGCTTTTTGGGAGAGAGCCTGCACTGCTTCTTTATTTGTTTCATAATTTCGTTAGTAATTATGCATAGCAAATGTGACCCTCTGGTGAAAAATGATGATAGGGATACAAACATGTTATTAATCCTTAAGGGGAGCTTTGAGAAAGTCAAGGTTATTTAGTGTCTATAGTTAAATTAGCCTCTGGAAGTTTACATATAAATAGAAACAAACAAGGCAGCTCAAGGACCTCTTGGGCAGTTAGAAGTGGAAGGAAAAGAAGCTGTAATTAAGTTTCCTTTGTCATCAGCTACTTCCACTTCCCAGATAAATGATCATAAATTACTAGAATGTGTCTTAACTTTTAGCACTACGAAGCCATGAAAAGCTCTCATTCTTGACTTGCTTTAGAAATTTGGCTTAGATAACTGGAAAGTAGGAGATTCCTAGATTTAAGCCTCTGACTTTCTTCGACTCATAAACAAACTTTCTAAATGAATCAGAGTAGAAGAAGATGCTTAAACATTCTGGCTTAACTGTTAACTATGCCATTTTTGCTAAAAGGAGAATATATATTTTCCAACATTATATTTAATTTCATTAGCTACTGTTGCTTTTTGGGAATCTACTTATTACACATGAAGATAAACATTCTCCCTGTATAAGGCTGTGTTTATAAAGTGGATTTAGGATGAAAGAAAACGCTAAACTGATGTGTTTTCATTGTAGGGTTAATGGTGCTTTACTAATCCCCTTTCTGTTGGCCAGCAAGGCTCAGGCATTTGAGCATTTTTGGTGACTCTCACATGTTTGCCTTGAGCATTGTAACAGGAGGAAGCCCTTTCTCTTGCTCAGGAATGTGAAGAAATGATGCCCCTCCTCCTCCTGGAATGGAACTTGTGTGCAGTAAAAAATCAAACATACATGAACTACTTCAAGCTTACTACTGAAGTTTGAATAAAAACTATTTGTCCCTTTAATAGCTGAACACTTTAGGCAGGGGATCCTGTCTTTTTTTTCTTCCCACTATGGGTGTGGGTGTCTTCTACACTGAGGAGGAGGGAAAGTGAGTCTACTTCTATGTTGAAAAAGGCTCACTGCCAGGGCAGGCTTCTCCCTTCTTCTCAGGAAGGAAATGAAGACTTAACTAAAATACATTGTTAAATATTTTGAAGCTACAGAAAGGCATAGGAATTATGTAATGAACACCCAAGTACACTGTATCTAGCTAACGAGATCAATCAGTGCAATACGGTAGGTAAACCCCTATGAGCATCCCCATTGTATTTCCTTCTTACCCATACCCCCATCCTTCCTTTGCCTTCCAGATGCAAGTCTTTAAGTTTTTTCATATATTAAGATGTCTCTAAACAAACAAACAAACAAACAAAAAATAGTGTTCCTTACAATTTTGAGACAATGTAAATAGAATCTTGCTATATATACGTATTCCTTTGCAACTTGCTCATTCTGTTTTTTAGTTTTATCCATGTGGATAACATTTTATCATGAGTTTTATCACACATGCTGCTCGACTACATAATTTCCACTATATGTTGGATAGGGATAGCACAATTTATCTCTTCCCAGAAGTCCTTCTTTCCTCCTGGACAGACAGAGAAATACTTGGAGTATTAACGGGACCCTCAGATGGCAGAATTCATAGCAAATACAATCTCCACACCAAAGAGAGAGTCTCACAAAGAGAACATGTCAAGAAAATGCATGGTAGATGATGCTTTTGTAGTTCTACTTTCTGCCTTTAGTTATATTGTATCTTCTTTTGCATGTATTCTGAGGTATATTTCTTTAGTCAGGTGAATTTACTCTTTCTGCACATCACATTGAGCATTTTAAATGATGAAATAAAAAACTGAGACCTGTTGTAACCTAATGTTCTTCATGGACCCAAATTGTCCAGTATGTGAGGGCATGTCTAGGTGCTTGTCTTAGTGTGTCTTTAGCCTCAGAGGAAGCAGGACTAGGTGGGGAGGGTTTGGCAAGGCTGGGAGAAGCTTGCCTTGTGAAGTGGCAGGATCCAGAAAATTTTGGAAAGGCTGCTATTGACAGAGCTGGGGTATATTTTCTCCTTCGATCTTAGATCTCTTACTCAATGGCAGAATGCAAGAGCCTAGCAAGATTCCATAATGGCGAGGCTACCTCCTGGTTTTAAGGAATGAATTAACAAGCGCATTGGGCAAGGTCATGGGATGCTGACTCCTAGGCCTGGCTTCTATTTTTTAGATCTGTCTTCTGCTGCTTCTACAACTGTTAGTCATTTTCTTATCTCTTCTGTTGCGACCTCAGTAAGCCTACAGATTTTGATCTACCGAAAAGTGTTTATTAAATCCTGCTGAGTCTTCTTTAGAAATGCCTCTTATCCACATCCCACCCCTTCCACATCACTCCCCAGCCCCTGGGTCATCACTGCACACCTGGATGGCTGACATGGGCTCATTGCTGACTAGGTAAGGCTTCCCCCTCCTGCCTAAGTCATCCTACATGCCAAGGTTATTCATCTTCCTCAGACACTCTTATTCCACAGGTCACTGGTCTCCAAACCATCAAAGATTCCCATTTTCTTGAATATCAAATCTAAGCTTCTGTTCTGAGTTTTCCAGACCCATAATTTTGTCCATCTTGCTGATTCTTACTTCCTGCTATTTCATGCTACCCAACTTCAACTCTAGTTTGCCTAATCTCTCTCAGATCATCAATATGCCATTCCAGTGCCTCTCTCTGATGATATTGCTTTCCACTCCTGGAATACTTATCTTCAAGCCATTTTTTCATTCATTTGTAACATATATATTAAGGGACTTCTAAGTGCTAAATCCTAGGGTTCTAAGATCAAGATTTCTCTTTACCTCAACTTTTTTTTTACTACCTCATCTCTATTAATCTCTTTCTTTTTATTAGTCTTGAGCACTTTAAATATATAATGTAACAAATTGTAAAAATTGGACACAGTACATTAAGGTAGAAGCAAATGTGAAGTGTGGTCCTTTCTCCTTAAATAGCAACTTCTTAAGCAGCAAAAGGGATGAAGAGAATTTCAACCTCTAGAGAAGTGTATATGGAAGGCAAGCTGTGAGAATTAAATGAAATGAAATGTGATTAACAGAGCAATGCTTTAGAACAGAATTTCTATAGTCTTATTTTGTTTAGTCTTATTTCAAATGTATTTTTTCTTCATCTCTTTTAACTATTTAAGGCAAAGGCTAAGTTTTCTTCTTTGAATTACCCCAGTTTTTAAACAGTGCTACAGATGCACACTTGAGCCTTGATCAACTTTCTATTGTTTCTAACTTCTATTAAAAAAAAACAAAAAAAAACCCTTGCTTATATTTTTGGGAACAATGCTGATGGAAGGAATAGTTCAGGATGCAACCACCTTCCTATCCTTATCCTCGGTTTTATTTCCTAGAGAAATAGAAGCCTTTAGATAGGCAAGAGAATGCAGCAATGCAATGAAAGCAGGTAAAGCCTAGGCACCCACCTACTTTCCTAGTGAGTCTACCTTTAGGGATCAGTAAAGGCATATTGTGATATTTCCTCAGAAATATTCATCCCAATGTATATATTTTTGATGCGCTCTCTTTTCTACATGTGTCTCCTTTGTTCTAGTAATTCCTCCAGCCAGACATATCATGACATTTTTACAATTCTCCTAAACCACAAATCTTGGTGAGACCACTGTAGAGGAATCTAAACTGGTTTTTAACTGGAGCTAAATTTTAGTCCAAGTCACCCGGCTGCTTGTTTCAACTACCGTTAATAGCAGTGGCATGCAGATTGTGTTTTTGCTTATCTCAATAATTTCACTCCCTCTGATGAAAGTTCTGTTTAACAAAATCATAATTTGGGTTGTTTTTGGATTTCATCGGGGTTGTTCTCTATTGTGAGTTAGTATTTTAGTATTTTCTGTTTCTCTCTTGCAGAACTGTCTGCTAGGACTTTTAAATTTAGAACATTGGGTCTGAACAAACAATGAAGCCTGACCTTTCAGAAAAGCTGATTAAAATGTTTTTTACTTGAAGGGAAGCAAGCCATAAATGCTAAGGAAGTGAGTGATTTATGGTGCAAATTTTTAATTGAAAACTAATAATAAACAGGAAGTCCAGGGATGCTGCAACAGTGTGGCTACAAGCAACCCAAGTAATTCTTCACAGTGTAATATAAGATTTAACTTAATCACGGGTCCAAATAAATGAAAAAAAGGAAAAGACTCTTCATGAATATTTCAGATAACTTGGAAGGCGGTAGTACTATTCTTTCTCACTTTGGAAAAACACTGATATCTCTATAACCATTTGGAAATTGGAATGGAGCAGGGAGGGGCAAAACCATGCTAATTGATGAAGACATAGATTTTTCATAAAATACCTTGGCTTAATAAAGAGGCAGATTCTGTTTTTCTTTTTCATCTACCCCCACTCTCTCATATTATTTCAATTTATATTTGGCCTAGGAGGACGTTTATTGTAATGTTCATTTTATGGGTAAGAAAATTGGAACACAGTGGTACAAGAACTCAAATTTAAAACATCAGCTGGGGAACCGGTAGTAACAATTGTTATTCCAGCACCAAACTTGTGCTCATTTTAGAAGACTAGAACGTACCTGAGAAATAGGAAGGTGGCCTCATTGGATGCATTTCTATAATCTGGACTAGTTCTTTCTCAGGACCACCACACCTGCAGCCTCAGTGCATTAGTGCACCCTCTTCCTGGGAAGTCCTGGCCAATAACTGAGCATGTAACAGGACCTAGTCATTTCTATCCAGTGCAGAACTCCTCTGTGGGCAGTCTTTGCATTGGAGCTCACCACTAGGCTGACTAGGCCTCTCAGAGCTCTAGCACAACCTGGACCTCTTCCTATGGATTACTTCTTCCCTTCCCATCTTCATCTGGGGAGATCAGAACAGACTAAAGGCTTTCCTTGGCTATTCCTGTTGGCACTCCCCTTATCATTCATGATCTTACCACTCCCAAATCTCTTGGCACTCTTAACTCCATCGTGGTGTGTGCTTCTGCAAGAACCTAAATTGATACAAACAGTCTATCTACAACATTGCTAGTTGGCAGAGGCATGTTTATATTAACTACTCTAATATCATTTCTGTATAGTTAGAGGATAGAACTAAGACCTTATACTGCCCATCCTGACCAAACATATAGACACTACCAATTTCCTTTTATTCCCTTCTTAAGTCTCCATGTGGGTGAGATTGTGATCTAATACAGTGGAACAAAACATTTTTTAGTTTCATGACCCAATAAAATAAACAAGCAAAATATTAAGGAATTGATATAGAGTTTCCAGGTTTTTTAACCAGGTAAAGGTATTAAAAAACCATCTACATATACTAATCACAATTGTTTCATAAAGGTAGTACTTTTTAACAAAAAAGATGAAGAACACAATCTGAGAATCAAGAATTTTTTGAAGACTTAGTATTTTTAGAGAAGTTTTAGGTTCACAGCAAAACTGAGAGGAAAGTAAAGAGGATTCCCATATGCCTCCTTCCCCTACATGTGCATAGCCACCTCTATTAATAACATTCCCAATCAGAATTGTGCATTTGTTACAATTAATGAACTTACAGTGACATACCATTGTCACCCATAGTGCATAGTTTGCACTAGGGTTCACTCTTGGTTTTGTACATTCTGCAAATTTAGATAAACTTATAGTGACATATATCTACCATTACAGTATCATACAGAGTATTTTAACTGCCAAAAAAATTCTCTATATTCTACTTATTCATCCCTTCCTCCAATCTAACTCCTGACGACCGCAGATCTTTTTACTATGTCTACAGTTTTGCCTTTTCCAAAATGTCATATAGGTGAAATCATATAGTATGCACCCTTTCCAGGTTGGTTTCTTTCACTTAGATTACTAAACGCATTTAAGTTTCATGTATGTACTTTTTGTGACTTGATAGCGCATTTCTTTTTAGCTCTAAATAATAGTCCACTGTACAGATGTACCACAGCTTTTTTATCCGTTCACATATTGAAGGGCATCTTTTTCCATTTCAAGTTTTGTCAATTATGAATAAAGCTGTTTTATATGTTTTTATTTTTTTATTTTTATTTATTTATTTTATTATATATATATATATATTTTGAGACGGAGCATCGCTCTGTTGCCGGGGCTGGAGTGCAGTGGCCGGATCTCAGCTCACTGCAAGCTCCGCCTCCCGGGTTTAAGCCATTCTCCTGCCTCAGCCTCCGGAGTAGCTGGGACTACAGGCGCCCGCCACCTCGCCCGGCCAGATTTTTGTATTTTTTAGTAGAGACGGGGTTTCACTGTGTTCGCCAGGATGGTCTCGATCTCTAGACCTCGTGATCCACCCGTCTCGGCCTCCCAAAGTGCTGGGATTACAGTCTTGAGCCACCGCGTCCATGTGTAGATTTTTATGTAGACGTAAGTTTTCAACTCCTTTGAATAAATACCAAGGAGTGTGATTGCTGGACTGGATGATAAGAGTATGTCTAGTTTTGTAAGAAACCACTAAACTGTCTTCCAGAGTAGCTGTACCATTTTGCATCCCCACCAGCAATGAATGAGAGTTTCTGTTGCTTCACGTCTTTGCCAGCATTTGGTGTTGTCAGTGTACTATACTTTGGTCATTCTAATAGCTGTGTAGTGGTATCTCATTGTTGTTTTAATTTGCATTTCCATGATGATTTATGATGTGGAGTATCTTTTCTTATGCTTATTTTCCATCTGTATTTCTTCTTTAGTGAGGTATCTGTTATGGCCTTTTGCCCATTTTCTAAATTGGGGCTCTTTTGTTTAATTGCTGAGTTTTAGGAGTTTTAAAACAATTATTTTAGATAACAGTCCTTTATCAGATATGTCTTTTGCAAATATTTTCTTCCAGTCTATGCCTTGCCTTTTCATCCTCTTGACTGTATTTTGCAGAGCAGAAATTTTTCATTTCAATGGAGTATAAGTTATTAATTCCTTCTTTCATGGATTGTACCTTTAGTGACATGTCTAAACCATCATTTTTCTCACAGTAGGATAGTTGGGAAAACCAAACTAAACGATTAAAAGTAAATTTTCACAAAAATAACAACACCATAAAGAGGCTAGGACATTGGCTTCCTCCCATAAAGAATTAACTGTCACAGAAATTGTTCTCCCAGTGCAAAAAATTAGAAACCAGACAAAATACATGAAATAATATATTTCAGATATTGAACAGCAGATGTCACAGGATGATGATTCCTAAGAGAAGGGAATAGATGAGATAAGCAGTGTGATAACCCAGCCTGCGTCACTTCCCAGAATAGGGAGAATAAGCTGACATAGAACCTGGTTTTGTAACCAAATTGATTATTGCTGCAAATGGTTCCTATTGAGTCCATGACAAGTACTTAGCCACACATCCATGGGATGAAACTATTCAAGGCTAGGGAAATAATGAGAATAAAGCGCTAGAACAAACAATTCTCAAAGCTCACCAAGCATTGGATATAGCTTACAGTTCCACTGACTAGACTAAAGAGACCTCATAAAAATAGGGACATGGATAGAGTTGTCATAAACGTAAGACATTAGTTCTGGGACAAAATTATTCTCAGAATGAAGGCTGGTCTAAACCTATCATAGCAAAATATAAAAACAATGCTTAAAGTAATCAAACTAATTAACAAATAACTGCATACCAGAACAAACTCAACACTATTTAAAGAAATAAAGTGAAATTCAGCATACAACCACTTCAAATTCAGAATGTCCAGGGTCCAATCAAAGGCATGCAAAGAAGTAGAAAAATATAACCCATAATCAGAAAAAAACCTGATCAATAGAAACAGAATCAGAAATAATAGACCGAAATTAGTATAGAAGAACCATGAACCAACTAAAAAATATTTATTTTTTAAAAAATATACTCAAGGATATAAAGGAAAACATGACATGATAAGAGCCGATGTAAAGGGCATTTTTTTAAAAAAGATTCAAATGCATCTTCTAGAGAAAAAAATACAACATCTACAATTGCAGATATACCCTCAATGGGATTAATATCAGAATGTACACTACAGAATTAAAGATTGGCAAACCAGAAGACATAGCAATAGAAACTATCTGAAATGAGGAGAGAAACATTACTATCCTATCCTGTGAACAATATACAATATCAAATGGCCTACCACAGAAAATTGGAGTCCAAGAAAGATAATAAGATGAGGGAATAGAATACAGAAAAATTGTTTGAAGAAACAATGTTCACTTAAAATAATTTGGTTAAAACTATAAACTCACAGATACAGGAATCTCAATGAACCCCAGATAGAAGGACATAAAGAAATCACATAAAGATACATTACATCAAATTTCAAAAAGTGGTAAAAATTCTTATAAGTAGCCAGAAAACAAAAACAGAAACATATTTTATACCAAGAGTGAAAAGAATTTTGGGAGGCTCTCATCATAAACAACAAAAGCTTAAACACAGTTTAAGTTTTTGAGGAACAAACTCTCTCAAAATATTGTATACTTAGAATTCTATACCCAGCAGAGGTATCTTTCTTTCAAAAATCTAGGTAAATACTTTTCAAACTATCAAAAGTGGAACTAACCACCAGCAGATCATGCCACAAGAAATGCTAAAAAAAAAAAAAAAAAAAAAAAAAAAAAAAAAAAAAAAGAAATCTGCAAGCCTCAGAAGTAAAATGATACCAAATAGAAATATTTATTTAGGCAATAAAATGGCCAGGCATGGTGGCTCATGCCTATAATCCCAGCTACTTGGGAGGCTGAGGTGGGAGGATTGCTTGATGCAAGGAGTTCAAGACTAGCCTGGACATATAGAGAGACTGTGTCTCTGAAAAAAGAAAGAAAAGAAATTTAAAACATTAGATGGGAGTGGTGATGAATGCCTGTAGTCCCAACTACTCAGGAGGCTGAGTGGTATATCCTTTGAGTACAAAAGTCTGAGGCTAGCAACCCTGTCTCTAGAGAAAAAAAGTAGACCATAGAATGAAGTCTGGAAATGGAAATATGTGGGTTAATTTTTTTAGAAACATTTTCTTTTCATTTGAAAGATAAATTAAAATTTAAAGCAAAATAACAATGTATCATGGGAAAATATAACATATGTAGATTTAAAATAGCACATATTTGGGAGGTAAAAAGTGGAAATATATTTTTTAAAAACTAGTATCCTTTTATAAGGTGGTTACACTATAGATAAAATAATATAATGTTATTTGAACTTAGACTATGCTAAGTTAAAGATACATGTCGTAAATCTTACAATAGGAGTTGGCAAACAATAGCCTGTGGGTCAAATCTGGCCTATGGCCTGTTTTTGTCATGAAAGTTTCATTGGAATGCATCCATATCCATTCTTTTACATGTGGATGTGACAGAAACCTGAAATATGAACCATACATAAATATGGCTCAGAAACTTAAAATATTTACTATCTGGACATTACAGAAAGTTTGCCATCCTCTGATCTTGATCAATCAATAATAACAATAATAAATGAAAGCAAATAAAGATATATAGCTACCAAACCAATAGTAAGGAAAAATATTCAATTCATAAAAATAAAGGCAGAATAAAGTATAAAAAAGAAAAACATCAGATAAAATACATAGAAAGCCTATAACAAAAATGACAAACTCAAGCTCATTGATAATTAGATTAAATTAAAAATTTTTTCTATTCAAATGTAAATTTAAATTTTCAAACATTTCTTTCTTTTTCTTTATTGGCAGTTTTTTTTTTTTTTTTAATTATACTTTAAGTTCTAGGGTACATGTGTACAACATGCAGGTTTGTTACATATGTATACATGTGCCATGTTGGTGTGCTGCACCCACTAACTCCTCATTTACATAAGGTTTATCTCCTAATGCTATCCCTCCCCCCACCCCACAACTGGCCCTGGTGTGTGATGTTCCCTACCCTGTGTCCAAGTGATCTCATTGTTCAATTCCCACCTATGAGTGAGAACATGCAGTATTTTGTTTTCTGTTCTTGCGATAATTTGCTGAGCATGATGGTTTCCAGCTGCATCCATGTTCCTACAAAGGACACAAACTCATCATGGCTGGATATGAAATTCTGGGTTTAAAATTCTTTTCTTTAAGAACGTTGAATATTGGCCCCCACTATCTTCTGGCTTGGAGAGTTTCTGCCAAGAGATCTGCTGTTAGTCTGATGGGCTTCCCTTTGTAGGTAACCCGACCTTTCTCTCTGGCTGCCCTTAACATTTTTTCCTTCATTTCAACTTTGGCGAATCTGACAATTATGTGTCTTGGAGTTGCTCTTCTCGAGGAGTATCTTTGTGGTGTTCTCTGTGTTTCCTGAATTTGAATGTTGGCCTGCCTTACTAGGTTGGGGAAGTTCTCCTGGATGATATCCTGCAGAGTGTTTTCCAACTTGGTTCCATTTTCCCCATCACTTTCAGGCACACGAATCAGACGTAGATTTGGTTTTTTCACATAATCCCATATTTCTTGGAGGCTTTGTTCATTTCTTTTTACTCTTTGTTCTCTACACTTCTCTTCTCCCTTCATTTCATTCATTTGATCTTCAATCGCTGATACTCTTTCCTCCAGTTGATCGAGTCAGTTACTGAAGCTTGTGCATTTGTCACCTAGTTCTTGTGTTCTGATTTTCATCTCTATCAGTTCTTTTGAGGACTTCTCTATATTGGTTATTCTAGTTAGCCATTCGCCAAATCTTTTTTCAAGGTTTTTAGTTTCTTTGTGCTGGTTACAAAGTTCCTCCTTTAGCTCTGAGAAGTTTGATCGACTGCCTTCTTCTCTCAACTCGTCAAAGTCGTTCTCCATCCAGCTTTGTTCCATTGCTGGCAATCAGCTGCGTTCCTTTGGAGGGGGAGATGCACCCTGATTTTTTGAATTTCCAGCTTTTCTGCACTTCTTTTTCCCCATCTTTGTGGTTTTATCTGCCTTTGGTCTTTAATGGTGGTGACGTACTGATGGGGTTTTGGTGTGGGTGTCCTTTCTGTTTGTTAGTTTTCCTTCTAACAGTCAGGACCCTCAGCTGTATGTCTGTTGGAGTTTGCTTGAGGTCCACTCCAGACCCTGTATCAGCAGTGGAGGCTGCAGAAGATAGAATATTGCTGAACAGTGAGTGTTGCTTTCTGATTCTTGCTCTGGAAGCTTCGTCTCAGGGGTGTACCCAGCTGTGTGAGGTGTGAGGTGTTGGTCTGCACCTAGTGGGGGATGTTTCCCAGTTAGGCTATCCAGGGGTCAGGGACCCACTTGAGCAGGCAGTCTGTCCGTTCTCAGATCTCAACCTCCATGCTGGGAGATCCACTGCTCTCTTCAAAGCTGTCAGACAGGGACATTTACCTCTGCCGAGGTTTCTCCTGCTTTTTGTTTAGCTATGCCCTGCCCCCAGACGTGGAGTGTACAGAGGCAGGCAGGCCTCCTTGAGCTGTGGTGGGCTCCACCCAATTTGTGCTTTCTGGTGGCTTTGTTTACCTACTTAAGCCTCAGCAATGGTGGGCGCCCCTCCCCCAACCTCACTGCCGCCTTGCAGTTAGATCTCAGACTGCTGTGCTAGCAATGAGGGAGGCTCCATAGTCGTGGGACCCTCTAGGCCAGGTGTGGGATATAATCTCCTGGTGTGCCATTTGCTAAGAACCTTGGTAAAGCGCAGTATTAGGGTAGGAGTTACCCGCTTTTCCAGGTGTTGTGTGTCTCAATTTCCTTCGGCTAGGAAAAGGAATTCCCTTCCCCCTTGCACTTCCCAGGTGAGGTGATGCCTTGCCCTGCTTCAGCTCTCCCTGGTCGGGCTGTACCTGCAGACCAGCACCAACTGTCCGACATGCCCCAGTGAGATGAACCAGGTACCTCAGTTGAAAATGCAGAAAACACTCCTCTTCTGTGTCACTCACGCTGGGAGCTGGAGGATGGAGCTGTTCCTATTTGGCCATCTTGGGCCGAATTGGGCCTTCAATTAAAAGGCAGAGAGTATCAGATTGGATGCAAAAGCAAAATATAACTATACACTGTAAGAATCCCAGTTTAACACAGACAGGTTAAAAGTAAAAGGTTGGAGAAATACGTAACATAAAACAATAATTAAAATAAAGCTAGAATGGCTATATTAATATCAGAAAAAGTATATGTCAGGAGAAAGAGTATTACCAAGGATACAGAAGAATTTTTCCTAATTATAATGGCATAAATTCATCAAGAAAATATAGTAATCCTTAATATGTATACATTAAAAACTTCATGTACTTCAAAGTACATGAAGCCAAAACTGGCAGACATGAAAACAGAACGCAACAAATCCATAAGTATAGTTGGAAACCTCAACACTTCTCTCACAGTAACTGGTAGGACACATAGAACAAATTAGTAAGAAGTTCATACAGAAGACTTGAATGATATTAACCAATTTAACCCAATTTTCATTTATAGAACACTCCAACAACACCATACTACATAATCTTATCACGTTTACATGGAGATAAAATATTCTAGATTCTAAAACAAGTTTCAAAAAATTTAAAAAGATTGAAATATTTATAGACTGTGTTCCCTGGCAACAATGACATTAAATTAGAAACCGATTATGGGAAAACCACAAATAGTTAGAAATTAAACAACACATTTCTAAATGACTCATCGTTCAAAGAACACTTCATAAGGGAAATTAAAACATAATTGGATATGAATGAAAATGAAAACATAACATCAATAGTTGAGGGATGGCTCTAAAGTGGTATAGTTAGAAAAAAATGTATAGCATTAAATAATCATATTATTATAGATAAAAAGTTGTAAAATTGATGATCAGAACTTCTACCTGAAGAAGCTAGAAAAATGGAGAATATAAGTAGCCAATATAAGTGGAAGGAAATAAAAATAAACTACTGAAATCAATAAATACAAGAGAAACAAAACAACCGTAACAACAGAAAAAATCAATAAACCTAATTAATAGCTGGCTATTTGAGAAGATCTGTAAAATTGATAAAAATTTTGAACAAGCTGATTAGGAAAAGGAGGCAAATTATCACCATCAGAAATGAGTAAGAGAATATAACTACAGAGCCTAAGAATGTTTAAAGAAATATAAAGCAATGTTATGAATAAATTTATGCCAGTATATTCATCAGCTTTGCTGGAACAGATGGAATTTTTTGAAGGACATAAAATACCAAGAACTTACACAAAACAAAACAGATGAGTTAACTAGCTCTCTCTCTATTTTTTAAAAATTGAACTCAGAGTTAAAATATTGCTCCCAAAGAAAACCTTCAAATATCTTCATGACAAATTTTACCAGGCGTTTAAGGAAGAAAAAATACCAATTCTACATAAACTCTTCCAGGAAACCAAAGAGAAGGGAATATGTCCCAACTCATGTTAGGAGGCTAGCATTAAACTGTTACCAAAACAATTCAAAGATAGTCCTGAAAAATTGTAGTTCTATAGCCTTCAGAAACACAGATGCCCAAATCCTTAACAAAGCATTAATACTTTGAATCCAGCAATGTATAAAAAGGATAATATAGCTTGACCAATGAAAGGCATACAGGCTGGAAAAAGGTAAAACTCTTGTTTAGCATGTGATAATGATCTTCTATGTATAAAATTCTAATTTATCACCAAAATACTACTAGAGCTATTAAATGAGTTTGGCAAGGTTAAACAAGGTCAATATACAAAAAGAAATTGTATTTCTATATATTAGAAATTAACAGATGGAAATTAAAGTTTAAAAGCAATATAATTTGCAATAGCATGGAAAGCATGAACTATGGATAAATTTAATGAGAACTGTATAAGATGTATACATGCAAAATTATAAAACATCATAGAAAGAAATGAAAGAAGACAAGTAAATGGAGAAATATACCAAGGTGATGAATTGGCAAACTCAATATTGTGAAGATATAAATTTTTTCCACAATTTTCTATAGAGTGAATCAATTCCCTGGGAAAAATCCCAGCAGGCTTTTGTAGAAATCAGGAAGTTCATTCTAAAATTTCTGTGAAAACTCCAAGGACCTAGAGCAGCCAAAGCACTCTTGAAATGGTAGAAAAAAGTTGAAGGATTTACATTATCTGATTTCAAGATTGATTGTACTGTTACTGTAATCAAGACAAAGTGATATAGATGTACAGCTCAATGTAGCAGAATAGGGAGTTCAGAAATAAATGGAAACAAAAATAGTCAACTGATTTTTAATAAAAGTGCCAAAATAATTCAATGGATATAATCTTTTCAACAAATGAAACTAAAATAACTAGATATTTATATGGAAAATATGAACTTAAAAACCTTATATCATAAATAATAAAAACCAGTCAACTGTCAATGGATCATAGGGGTAAGTATAAGAGCTAAAACTGTAAAACTTCTAGAAGAAAATAAAGGAGAGAATCTTTGTAACCTTTTGTTTGTAAAAAAACTATTTAGGACATAAAAAGCATGAACCAAAAAATAAGAAATTGCAAATTGGACTGTAGAATTCAAAATTTGCTCTCCAAAGAACATTGTTAAGAAAATAAAAAGGGAAGCCATATAGTGAAATAAAATATTTTCAGAATATATATTTGATAAAGGATGTGTATACAAAATACATAGAAATCTCATTGCTTAATAATAAGAACATAACCCAACCAAAAAATGACAGAGTTTTTAAAAAAAACTTCATAATGAAGACATATGAATGCAAAAAGTACATATTCACTGTCACTAGTTATCAGGGAATTTCCAATTCAAACTACAGTAAGATTCCACTACACATCCAATAGAATGGTTAAAATTAAAATACTGACAATACCAAGTGCTGACATCGCTGTGGAGCAACTGGAACTCTCATATTTTGCTGGTGAGTATGTAAAATGTTACAGCCACTTTGTAAAACAGTTTGACAGTTTCTCATACGGTTAAATATAGACTTACCATGTGACTTGCAATTATATTGCTGAGTATTTACTCAAGAGGAATGAAAACATGCATTCCTGCAAAGGTTTATATGTGAATGGTCATAGCAGCTTCTTCATAGTAGCCCTAAACGGAAAAGTATTGAATGTCCACCAATAGGTAAATGAATAAACAAACTGTGATATGTCCATACAATGGAATATTACTTAGCAATAAAAAGGAATGAACTACTGATACATGCAACAGCACAGGTGAATTTCAAAAGCATTATTCTGAGTCTAAGAAGCCTTAGACAAAACAATACATACTATATTATTCCATTTATATGAAATTCTATAAAAGGTAAAACTATAGTGACAGAAAGTTGATCAGTGGTTGCCTTGGCTCAAGGATAGGAGAGGGTATTAATTGCAAAGGGGCAAAAGCAGACAGAACTTTTTAGTGTCATAGAAATATTCTATATCTTGATTGCAGTGGTGGTTCCATGACTGTTTATCAATATTCTGAAAGTTTAAATTAAAATGTGTGAATTTTAGTATATGCAAATTATACCTTGAAAGAACAGATATTTTAAAAGGCCTACTTTAAAAATTCTAATTCAGAAAATTACAACATAAAATGTTGTTCTCTGTTACATTTTTGTGAAATTGTGTTCTAAGCTCTGTGTTTGTCAATGAACCTTGTGGTAGAGCTTGACGTCTGTCTTGGTGCAGAGCTTTGTTTTCTTATCACAATGTTTTCTTACCTCCTTTTTGTTGGTGTTTAAATCAAAAGTCAAATTTCACATAAAAATTGGAAGCCAATTCAATGTCATTTTACATTAAATAGTCAGGTTTTGTTCTAAGAACTGTGTGGGGCACACAAACATCCTCCACTTTTTTCCTCCAGGGCCTGAAGACCCTGAGATGGGGGTGTAGATCAGGAACACAGACAGTGAGAAATTCAGGGAGAGGGTAAAAGGGGACTTCTGTCTCTCCCGTAGTGACTTCTCATGCCTGGAATATTGGGATGTGGCTGCTCAACAGAAAGTGATCAGGGTGGTTCACATAAGCAAAAATTTTTAAGGGCATGATTAACATTTGGGAATCACAGATCTATGGTATTCAGGTAACCATTCTGAGCACAAAGCATTGTTAAATACACAGGATTTAGACACAGGCCATCCTGGATTTGAATCTTGGTTCTGCTAATTCTTACCTGTGTACCATTTGGAAAGTCATTAAACTTCTCACATCCTCCATTTGCACATCTCTAAAATGGGAATACGGTTATCTATCTCACAGCATCAATGTGAGGATTAAATGAAATAATATATGTAGAATGCTTAGTACAGCACCTGGCACATAGTAAGTGCTAAATATATATAAATGATTTCCATTATTTTGTTTCATTTTTCTGCATTCACTGATTGCTGCCTGCTCTGTCCTTAGAACCACAGGGGAGCCCTAAAAGTGGAGATCCTGGGAGAGAAAAGCAGGAACCCTGAGACAGCAGGCAAGAAGGGAACAAGAGGAGTAGGGCAACTTGCAGTTGTCAGTCCGGAGGTGGAACTCGGCAGCTGGGGAAATGGGAAGCAGGCACAGCTGGCTACCTCCAGGACAGAGGCTGTTGCCTCAGGACACTCATTCTTTATTTTTCTTTGGTTGGCTTCTTCTATTTATTTGTTAATTTTCAATTTACTTCATTTTCTTACATTTAAAAGGTGATATTCTCTAATAGTAAAACAGCTTTTAAAAACACAGAGATCACTTAAGGGCATACTACTAAGTGAAACAAACCCATCTGAAAAGGCTACGTACTGTATGATTTCATGTATATGGTATTCTGAAAGAGGCAAAACTGTGGACAGATGATAAAGGGATCAGTGTTTGTCAGGGATTGGGGGTGGAAAGAAAGATTAGGTAGAGCACAGGGGATTTTTAGAGCAGTAAAATTACTCAGTACGATACTAGAAGGGTGAATACATGTCTTTATACATTTGTCAAAATCCATAAAGTGTACACCAGCAAGAGTGAACTCTAATGTAAACTATGGACTTTGGTTGATAATGAAGTGTCATTGTTGGTTCATTGCTGGTAACAAATGTACTACTCTGGTGGGGGATGATGATGGTGTGGAAGTCTGGATGTGTGGTGGAAGGGGTTACATAGAAACTCTTTATACTTTTTGAATAATTTTGTTATAAACCTTAAACTTCTGTGAGAAACAAAATATACTAATTTTGAAAAATGAAACAAACTACCCATGATCCCACTGCTTACTAAAAATAGGTGTATTCTTATTCTCCCATAGTGGCCCTTGTGCACATATACATATATTTTTATATAGCTGTGATTACTGAAGGATAAACACTTGACCTTCTGCATTATAATTTACCACAGAATAGTATATTCATTCCTTAGAAGAAGCCAAAAGTTTTAGTTGCTTAAGCATTTCTGCACTTAAACTAATGTACATGTGAGATGTATTAGATATCAAACCTTAATGGAGGTGCAGAGGGTAGAAAGCTAACATTTCTGGAGCACTAACAAGGTACCAGGCTCTATGCCAGGTGCTTTACACATTTTATTTTATTTCATCCTTGTAACAGCTATATGAGGTAGGTGTTATTATCTCCATTTTGTGGTGAAGCAAACTGTAATTTAAAAATAATTATCACATTAACCAAAGATCATCCTTGGGCAAGCTTAGATGATATTTACCAAAGTGTGTTTTATGAAACCCTGTTTTCACAGGAGGTTAAAAAGCAGATAAATAGCTAATGGATGGATGGGTGCATGCACAGATAGCTGTAGATGGATAGCCATATATATGTATAGTTATAGGTACATATATCTCATTCTTCTAAAAGTTTTGAGAAGCTTTAGGTAAAAATTGAAGAAGCTTCTTTCTTATAGGACATCTTAGGGCTTTTATATGCTAATGTGTACTGTGAATTTCAACCATTTCCCACTTTCTGGAGTAAGAATATTGCAGGAGTAGTTCCATCAAACACAGTTTGAGAAATCCTAACCCCTAACATTATTTATAATTTATTCAGTAGATTAATTAGTTAACGTAAAGAATTTTCAGACTACATTCTGTATTCAGTGTCCACAGAAAATTCCAAGTTTTATCTCATGATTTATTTTATCATATGAATGATACACTTTAGCGTTAAGCCATAAAATGATGTAGAAGCATAGAATTATAGTCCTGTAAGAGATAATAAGAACTGAAACAGGCCAATTCTCAGGCTTCAGAAAGGACCACACCTAAGCCATCATGGACAAACAGGTATCTAGCTTGTTGTAAAAGCCCCCCAGGGGAGGAAATTCCATAACCTCCCTGTAACCTATTCCACATGCCCAGCTTTTCTGAGAAAATGATGAGTTCCTTGAAGCTCTTCTACCCTAGTGTGCAAGTGCTGAGTACTTCATTGTTATGGTGGTATATTATATATAGGTGTCTAGATTTTTAAAAGGGTGCTGATGAAAGTAGAATAAAGATAGATCTCTCTATCTAGCATCTATCTATTTACCTATCTAATCTCTATTATCTATCAATCTATCTAATCTCTATCTATTATCTATCTATCTATCTATCTATCTATCTATCTATCTATCTATCTACCTATCCAGACAATGCAGAAATTTAAAATGTTGACTCAGAATCATCTTTGACTCCTTCTTCTACCTATTTCCACAGTTTCAATTAATTACCTCATCCTGTAACTCTCCTCTGAAGCATCTCTTGATTCAGTCTTCACCGTTTTTTTCTCACCACCCATAGTTGAAGACCTCCTCTTTGTTAGCTTGGATCTCTCAACTACCTCTTGAGACATTTCCCTGTCTCTATATTCTTTTCTACTTTGCCCCCACAGGGCTGACACCATCATCCTTTCTTTTCTTTTTTCTTTTTACATAATTGTTTTGTTTTGTTTTTAGAGACAGGGTCTCTCTATATTGCCTAGGTTGATCTTGACCTCTTGGGCCCAAGTGATCCTCCTGTCTTTGCCTCTCAAAGTGCTGGGGTGACAGGTGTGAGCCACCATACCCAGTCATCTTCATGTTAAAAGTGCAACTCTATCATGTGCCTCCCATTTCTAACAGACCCCCTTGCCAACAGGATAAATGACCCCTGTAGGTTGTCCTATTTAACTGCTTGTGATTTGGTCCCAATTCCCCTTCCCGGTCTCGTCTTCAATTATTCTTCACTGCACATGTAACAAACACATCACTAATAGTGAATATTCTTTTCTGAATTTTCATGGTTTCATGCCTTTTTTTCATCCTGGCTGCATGAAATTCCTTTTCCTCCCTTCTTTGTTGTGTTCTTATTCATGCTGAAGTCCTAGCTCCTCTGGAAATCTGCATAGGTCTGTCCAGGCCAAACTAATTATTTTCCCACTTTTTGTATTATCCAAAACTTTTACATATTCCTCACTCACATAACTTAGAATGCCATGTTGCAAAATGTGGCATATTTCAACCAATGGGTCATCTGACTTTGATACATTCCATGGAGAAAGGCAATGGGAAGAGGCTGAATGGAGCAAGTGAAGGGGAGACCAGGATGACTGTCTGACCAGCAAAGAAAATGTCATGGAGGTCACAGGAAAAGCAGATGGTGACCATGAGTGTGATGGTGATTGTGAGAGGTGAAAAAAAAAAAAAAAAAAAACATGAAGACACATTGCCTTAAGAATGAGAGGGCTCTATCTGTAATCCAGGAAAGATGGATAGGAAAGGACTAAGGGCAGGCAGCAGTTCCTCCTGTCCTCTGGAACCCAGGGGACAGAATACGGGGAAGAGAGCAACCATACAAACAAGAAACACCCAGTGGAAGAACTACTTCCAACTTCTCCATCGTCCTCAGGGCAGGTACTGAACGGTGTTAAGGCCAGGAACTTTGAGGCAGGGAAAGGGAAGGAGCAGTTGTCAATTTCACATCACAAGCACAGATTTAACATTGTTTTATGTCTCAGTTATTTGTATCATTCTATAGTAAGAAAACCTGTTTCATATTTCAGTAGTTCTCAGGACTTCTCATTGGAACAGGAAGGGGAAACGGCAACTCAGCCATACTCTGAAGCTAAGTATGCATGAATGTTCTGAATAAGTTGCAGAAATGATTATGTGTAATAGTATTGTTGAATTGGTGAATGCATATGTGAATCAGAAATGGAACTATTTTCTCTTCAGAAATCCTCATCTAAGGAGGTCTGATAGATCCTTTTTCCTAATATGTAACTTTGCAGTATACAACTTCTACAATAGTTCGTAGTCGATTTAACTAAAAGGGAATAAACTTGATTCTTGAAAACACTACAACTTAATACACGTAAACAAGTATCTTTTTTTTTTTTTTCTCCAAAGTAGTTATCTTAGACAACTGTATACTTAGGATAATGATATTGCCTTTTCTGTTTTGTTATAATTTATTGACTGTCTGCCATGTGTTGGACCCTGTTATGAATGCTTTATAATCTCGAATTTCACAGCATTCCTAGGAGATAAGCATTATTATCCTAATTTTACAGATGAGAAAACTAAGTAATTAACTTGTCCAAAAGAGATGACAGCTAGATCAGCTGGTGCCAGAGCCAGTGGTCAATCCAACTGCAATCTGAGACTAAAGTTCATATCCTTATTCTGTTTGACTCAAAATATTTTTTGAGAAATGCTTTCGAACCTAAGGTAGATTCATCTAATGTACTCACTAATACTTCTTTGTACTTTCAGATGAATTTGAGTTTTAAAGACAGTTAAAAGACTTTTGGAATAAAGTATGTTGGAAATGGTGGGAGACTGAGGCACACTAATGTGCTTGGGGAGCAAAAATGAGGTGCTATCTTGGAGGAAACACATTGAATACTTTGGGTGGTTTTTAAGCTCAATTAAAAGATAATTCAAATTATCATTGATTTTGGAATTTCTAGACCACCATAAATACTGGAAGAGTGATATTTGGTATAAAAAATGTGAACATTTTTATTTTATAGCAAACTTATAATTCCATCATTGAATCTTAAGATTAGAAGGACTAATATGTGTCACTGACTTTTTTGCTCAAGTACCATATTAGTGAGTGGCAGAGCAAACCTTTGGACCCCAGACTATCAGAGTCTAAATTCCTTTCACTGTATGTCTTTGCCCCCAGACACTTTGGAAAATAATTTTAGAGCCCAAGGCCCTGCCTAGTGAGACTCTATGCTGTGCTAAAACCCTCCAGGGATGATAAAGATATCTCTGGCCTGTTAGTCATTCACACCCTCAACCCAGGACTTTTCCTTGAGCAGTTTGTAGATATTAGGAAATCCTTTTCTTTCATATTAAGTAGAAGTTCATCTCTATGTATTAGTTAGTTCAAGATTTTGATAAATAAATGCAATTTCAAGAGCAAAAAGAAGTTAATTTAGACATATTCTAAAGAGATGATTCTCAAATGAAATTAAAGTTCAAAAGCAGATAAACCTGAATATCTCTTGCCAGACTGGTGGTTTTTTTAGCTGTCACCCAACCTAACTTTCAGAGTAGACTCTAAGGAAAAGCACCAAAATACTTTTCTGACTTTTCCATATTTAGCACAACACCACATAAAATTGCTAAATACCATATAACCACACTTACCATCCTGGGGCCTATAAATTCTGAATTCAGACACTTGATTACAAACCACAAAATGACTCTGTTTAAGAAATAGTATGTGGGATAGCAAGAGAGCTGCCCCTATTTAGATGTTCTTCTGGTTATTAACTTAGTAACATGGGCTTTTCTTTTTCCTCTCTATTCCTTCTCAATCCTTCGACCATGGCTGTCATCTCCAATTTCTGGTACAGTTGCATGAGTATTGGGGGTGTGTATGCCTGCAAGAGATGGGAGAGCATTTTCTGCTATAATTATAGTCCAAAAGGAAAATAAGCACATACGTTTTTGGTTTCGCAGTAAAATTCCATAGCAAAACAGGAGTCAATCACGAAGTTTCGGGAGGGTGAACGTATGATTGAAAATTCCCTCCTACCATCTAGGGGTAGTCCAGGCACCACGGTGGTGTTATTTTTCTCTCTACTCAGTTGCAAGGTCATCCTACCTCTCAGGATTCATAAGCCATCCTTGTCTGTTCCACACCTATACACCCATATCTAACTAGACCCATTAAGCACATTAAACAGTGTATAATGAGAATCACAATCTCAATAATTTTTTCCTTTATAGAAATAAAACCATTAGCTAAGCCAGTGATGGGCACTCACCCCCCAACAGGGAAATACTTCAGAAGCACACAGAAGTCACCTTTCTGCTAATCAGAGCTTCCCACACCTTTTATCAAGGCCACTACTTCTAGTAAACTTGTTTAAATAGATTAGAAAATTATAAAATTTAAAACTGCTTAAATACTATTGATGACAGAATTTTGACTTTTAAATAGAAATTCCTCATTTTATCCCTCTCTGATAGTACATACCTCTTCTTGTAACCCAGAAGCCATGCCCCAACACTGTGAAGAATTCTTTAATAATTTTAGAAACCCACATTGAGACTTTACTAAGTCCAAGAGATATGCTAAATGCTTTACAATGCCTTACCTAAATCTTAGGAATTAGATAGTATTATCTCCATTTTCAGCTAAGAAGACTGTGAATGAAAACAGTTATGTATCTCAAGTAAAATCATAGACTTATATGACAGAGACAGAATTGCATTCGTCCCCTTAACCACTGTACTGGAAAACCTTTCTAGACAGACATCCGGCCTTGAGGCTGCATACAGTGAGAACTTTAATATCAGCCAGGGTTTGGGGAGGCAAGCAACAGATATTGATCTGGATTATTTCAGAAAAAAGAAAACTTAATGAGGAGCCCATAGGAACTTTGCAAAAGCTGAAAGTCCAGGCCCAGAAGTGCTGCAGTCAGGAATAATACCAAAATTGCACTGCAAAATGGGTCCAGGAAGGATGGCCGCGGAGCTGCTGTGACTGTGCCCTAGGCCTGCTCTTAAGCTGTGATACAATGGGTCTCAGACACTGAACACAGATGCTGGCACTGCTCCTGTTACCCCGAGAACTTGATCTCATCATAGCAATGGCCTTCTCTGCCAGGAAAGATTCTTCTCAATCCTTGCTTCCTTTCATCTTTGGTCCCCTATTCAAAAATGCATTTGACTGGAGGAGCCAAGGTCACACACCCACATATGACCAAGAAGGGGGACTGGGAAAGTGAGTTTAGAGCTTTTTTAGCTTCTATGATGATAGGTATCTGTGCCTTCCACCAAAACCTATAAAGTGGATATTGCCAAATGGAGGTGAGGATTAGATGCATGGCAGCCAGAAGGAATAATAGATTCCTGCTACACCTGAGAACTAGAGTGGCAAGATTTCTAGCACCATATAATTTACTCCTTCATCCACATGAGTATAAGACGCTCCTCACCCTCAGCCCGGTGATTCTCAGATCATCAGTATGTATATATCAGGGCTTTGTGGTTCACCAGAGTGTTCTGTGGACTATGAATGGTGTCATCAGAGATCCTGAGTCATGCATAGCTACTATTTAAAAAGAAGATAGAAAAAAATTTTAGTACTCGTGAAAGCTTGGTGCTAGTGAATCAATGCTCTGTGGATTGACGCTAAAGAACACTGTGTGCAGAGTAACTGCATTTTGGATGAAAAATAAAATGGCTTCTGTAAACTTGTAATTATTCTTCTGGTTGTGTTCATGGTAAATGCCAAAAGTAAGGATGCCAGCTTCTAACTGCAGCCAATTGGTTGACCAGATCCAGTTTATATTTACCAGAACTCATCTTCCAGAGGTCCTCCGTGATAAAAGAGAAAGAAGAGGAATATCTTTATTAGAGGAAGGATAATAAATCTTGCCTGGTGTGGAAATCTGTTGTGCTTCTTTGACCTGCTTTCATTCTTTCTTCTTTCATTAACACCACAGTATGCCTTTGGCAATGACCCAGCTCTGCTGGTTCTAGGGATATCCACATGACCAAGATTTAGATTATGAAAATACCCGTATATGGTGACTGGTTCAGGGAAGGGCATGTGATACAGAACATCCTAATCAGAACATTCCAGGTCTCTCACAGAGCCACTGGGAAGGAGAAGTTCTCTCCCCTGAAATTGCTAAGTTGGTAGGTTGTGTCTGGAGGTTTTGATGAACAGCTTGCCCCTGCAAGCTAAGGGCCTATCTGAGAACAGACCCAACAGAGAAACTGAAGCAGATTTTTCTTTTTTAAAATTTGATACTTAGAACATCATTTTAACACCTAGATCAAGTCAGGTTCAGAGCCAATAACCTTGGGCTTTTCAATTACACGAGCTTATAAATTTCTTTTCTCTCTTACATCAGTGTGAGTTGGGTCTCCTATCACATGTAACTGAAGAATTCTAGCCAATTCACCCACTGTATTTATTTACACAGTTCTGGGCTGCATTGGTTAAAGGAAGAAACCCAATAACTAGTTGTCTGAATGCGGTAGAAGAGAATCATAGTTTGGGTAGAGAATTAGTTTAAATGTTTTCTTCTAACCTTAAGAGTCTAGGATTGTATGAATAAAGACAAATTGGAAGCATTTGGGAAAATACATTAGATGCTATCTCAGAAAAAGATAATGATGGGATTGCCATTTAGCACAACAAAAAACATCACCCAAATTAGGTTAGTAACTATTTTAAGTTCCATTTAGCTTCTCGTAGTAATGCTTTTCTTAAGTACTTTGTAATTTCTAAGTTTGTGAGGCTCAAATAATTATGTAATTACTTTACAACAACCACAGAATTCTACTTGGTTCAGCAGCTACTTTAAGCCATGTTAAGTTTTTCATTATAAATTATATTACTTTTAGTACATAATTTATAGTTTGTATGACAAGAATAACCATATCATGCAACTATTCTGTAATGGCATAGCAATTACTCTCATATTGTGGTAACTTCCAGTGGAATGGATGTTTCTTCTGTAATTAAAGAAATGATAATATCAAATCTAACAATTTCTTGGGTGATAACATTTATAAATACAAATTTGACTGTAATTCATTTGCTGCTTCTTGGTTATTCTAGCTGAGCACAAATAAATTAAAATAAATGGAATAAAATGTTTTACTGCCACTTTAATATTAAATGATATTTAGCAAGTATGTGCAACATACTTGGAAGCAGATCCTGTGTAAGGAGATCAAAGTATATTATTTGCCTCCATTTATACTCAGGCAACAAATAGGCCTTGATCAATTACAACAGTTTAAGATCAAGGGATTATGCAGGAAAGTTATATTTTATTGTAACATAAACCCAGTTGACAAACCACCCTGAAAGATGTAGTGTGAGAGATAGGCTTCCGTATGGCCTGGAAGGAAAGTGAAAGGCACAGAATGTGGAATTAGAAACCTGAGTTTGAGTCTAACTTTGCCATTTCCTACCTAGGTGATCTTACCAGTTGTATAATCTTTCTGAGTTTGTTTCTCTTTTTGTAAATTTGGCTTAATCATACTTATCTCATAAGTTTTGTTGCACAGCCAAACAACATAATGTATTTGAAAGGGTTATGTCAGGTAGAAACTAAATATCAGATACTATTAAAGAAGGAAGCCATTTGTTCTTATTCAACTTATTCAGTTTGAAATAAGATACCCTTCTTCACATAAACTTTTATAATGAAAGATTTTTTTAAAAGACAGTGCCTACTATGTATGAGAGGCTGCACTAATGCAAAATATTTCTCATGGTATCTCTTTCCTTTTTTTTTTTTTGGTACAATCTGGACTTTTCCCAAGAGCTTCTATGTATCTACTTTCTCCTATGAGGTATACTGTTTGAGGGCTTTTGAATATTTGTGAGAAGCACACATTTTCTTAGACAAACAAGGAAAAAAATGTAAACGAAGAGGTTTTTTTCTTCACCAAAGGGTTTGGTTATGGAATACAATGCAATATTCCAATCAGCTTTTAGAAAACAAATTTCTGAGTCTTATCTGGAAGATCTCACTATCCTTTTTCAGGACTTGCTAGTTAAGTCTTAGGAAGCACATTTTTGGAATATTGACAACTATTTAATCTTAGATAGGTAATTTCAGTTAGTTGATAGTATTCAAGTCTTTAGATAATAACTCTATACCACTTGTTAAGTTTAATTGGTTTAATATAAAGTATGATGTGCACATACTGTTGTCTTGAATTTTAGAAAGTTGTATTTGTTATTATCAATTTAGAAATGGGGATTTTAAAGGGATGTAAAGGTTTACAGAACTTTTGTTATATGTGAATGTCTGTATTAATACTAAAATATACACAATTATACAATTATATATTTGTATATACAAGTATATACAATTATAATATATGCAATTATATATTGTAGCAGTTTTTTTGTGAGTTCTTAAGATGCAAATAATGAATAAAGAATCAAATCATCTTCCTTTATGGATGAAAGAAAAGAGCAATATCTTTCCACACTGATCTCTTTCCCTATCAGAGTTGAGTACTAAAAGACCTCTTGCTATAGAGGAAGCTACTTTGAATATGGCTGGACCAGGAATGCTTTTGTTTGTACAAAGCATTGAAGAGATTATATACTTATATACTATATAATATCTCTAGATTCCTGATGATTCAGTAAAGTTTTCTTATCAGTTACATTTATGTATTATTTTTATAAAGCTTCTGTAAAAAGTATCAGAAAATGGAGAACTTAAACATCACAAATTTTATTGTCTCACAGTTCTGGAGATGAGAAGTCCAAAATAAAGGTGTCAGCAGGGTTGGCTCTTTCTGAAGGCTGTTCAGACCTCTATCCTTGGCTTGTAGATGAAGTTCATGTCCACAGAGTGTTCTCCCTATGAGTATGCATAGGGATTGAATGCTTGTGTCCCCCCCAAAATTCATATGTTGACGATCTAACTCCAATTGGAAGGTATTTGGAGATGGGGCTTTTGGGAGGTCATGAGGGTGGGGCTCTGGTCTGATGGGATTAGTGCCCTCATAAGAAGAGAGACCACGGAGTTTGCTCTGTCTCTCACATGTGCATACAGAAGTCATGTGAGCACACAGCAAGATGGCGGCCATATATAAACCAAGAAATGAAACCTCAGAATGAAGGTACTTTGCTGGAACCTTGATCTTGGCTTTCCCAGCTTCAAGAACCTTGAGAAGTAAATTTCTGGGTCAGGCACAGTGGCTCACCCCTGTAATTCCAACACTTTGTGAGGCCGAAGTAGGAGAATCACTTGAGCCCAGGAGTTTGAGACCAGCCTGGGCAACATAGGGAGACCCTTTCTATACAAAAAATTTAAAAAGTAGCCAGGCATGGTGGCACATGCCTATAGTCTCAGCTCCTTGGGAGGCTGAGGTGGGATGATAGCTTGAGCCTGGGAGGTTGGGGCTGCAGTGAGCTATGATCATACAGTTGCACTCCAGCCTGGACAACAGAGTGAAACCCTGTCTCAGAAAAAAAAATTACGTGGTTTAAGCTACATAGTCTACTGTATTTTATTATGGCAGAACAAACTAAGATGGTGCTTTTATCCTAAGTTCCCCTTTTCATAAGAACATCAGTCATATTGGATTAATTGGATTAGGGATCACTCTAATAACATAACTCAAACTTGATTATCTCTGTAAAGACTCTATCTCCAAACATTCTGAGATACTAGAGGTAAGAATTTCAGCCTATGCATTTTGGGAAGGGGGCACAATCCAACTCCTCATAATTTCCTTCCTAACTGATGTATAAAGCTGTGTCCATAGTGAAAATAACTTGCAAATTAGTTTTTTCCAACAATTTCATTGGCACACAAATACAATACATTGCACATATTTAAAACATACACTTTGATAAGTTTTGACATGTTTACGTGTATGAAGACATCACCACAATCAGGATGTGGTTCTCTATTTCTTCTATTTCTCCCATCTGCTCTTTACTCTTCTTTTCTTATTTTTTTGCCTTTGTTGTTTTTTGTTTTATTTTTAATGAATCAAGCATTTTTAATACCCGTTTTTAATGACTTTAACTTCTTTTTTTGGCTTATTAGCTACAACTGCTTTCTTTTGTTAATTTGGTAATTGCTTTAGGGCTTATATAATACCCTCTGAGTCAGTGTAGCCTACCTTCACATGTCACTTCACGTATAGCATAAGAACCTTACAACAGTGTGCTTCTCCCATCCCGGTCTTTGTGATATTTTGTCATATATTTTATTTTCACATATGTTATAATCTTCACACAACACCTTATTATTTTGAATAAATAATACATTATTTTTAAGAGAATTAAATATTATGGACAAAATCTTATGGATTTACTCATGTAGTTACTATTTCACCTGTTCTTCCTTCTTTTGTGGAAATGCATATTTCCGACTAGAATTATTTCCTTCTGCCTGAAGGACAATATTTACTATTTTGTCTAGTGTAAGTCTTTCAGCTTTTGTATGTCTAAAAAAGCCTTTAGTGGCTTTCTTTTTGAAAAATATTTTTACTGTGCCTAGAATTCTAGATTGGTTGTTTCGGTTAGCCCTTCTCCATACTTTGAATGAAGATATTACTCCATTGGATTCTGACTAACCCAGTTTCTCATAAGAAATCTACTGGCATCCTTATCTTTGCTTATCTGTAGTCATAGGTCTGATTTTTTTTCTCTGGTCACTGTTAGGATTTTCTCTTTAAAACTGGTTTTGAGCAATTTGATTTTGAGATGCTGAAGTTTTCTTAATGTTTGTTGTGTGTGGGGTTTGTTGAACCTCTTGGGTTTGTGGGTTTCTAGTTTTCAATGAGGTTGAAATATTTCAGTCATTATTTCTTAAAATATTTTTTCTGTCCTCATTTCATTTTTTAAAATTCTTTTTTATTTCTATTTTTCATTTTGAAAACTTTCTATTTCTATGTCTTCAAGTTCAATAATCTTTTATTTTGCAATATTTTATCTGCCATAAATCCCAGGCAGTGTATTTTTCATCTCAGACATTGTAGTTTTCATCTCCAAAAGTTTGATATTGTTCCTTTTAAAATCCACGATGTCTCTAATAAAATTTTGAACGTATGGAATATGGTTTTAACAACTGTTTAATATCTTTGTCTGTTCATTCTAATATCTGCATCAGTTTCCAGTGATTTTTTTTTCTTATTACAGGTTATATTTGTCTGTTTCTCTGTATGTCTGATAATTTTTGATTAGATGGCAGACATTGTAAATTTTACCTTGATGGGGACTGAAAACGTTGGTATTCCTCTAAATATTTTATTTTATTTTATTTTATTTATTTTATTTTTGAGACAGAGTCTCACTCTGTCGCCCAGGTTGGAGTGCAGTGGTGTGATCTTGGCTCACTGCAACCTGCACCTCCTGGGTTCAAGCAATTCTCCTGCCTCAGTCTCCTGAGTAGCTGGGATTACAGGCCTGTGCCACCACACCAAGCTAAGTTTTTTATTTTTAGTAGAGACGGGGTTTTACCATGTTGGCCAGGCTGGTCTCAAACTCCTGACCTCAGGTGATCCACCTGCCTTGGCCTCCCAAATTACTGGGATTACAGGTTTGAGCCACTGTGCCTGGCCTCCTCTAAATATTTTCAAGCTTTGGTCTGGAACACAGTTAAGTTATTTGGAAATAGTCTGATCTTTTTAGGACTTGCTTTTAAGATTTGTTAGGTGAGACCAGAGTCATATTTTGTCTAGGGTGAATTATTTACCACTATTGAGGCAAACTCTTCTGAAAACAACCCCGTACCCCAGTTTTTGCTGGTGAGAAAAGACACTATTCCAAGTCCTATGGAAATGCCACGTCTAATTCTTTATCATCCTCTCAGGTGGTTCTTTCTCAGAACTTCTTGGGTAATTTCCTCACTGTATATGCTGTGCACACTTGAGGGGCATCCTCTACGGATCTCCAGAGTTCTCTGTGCAGCTCTCATTCCCAGTGTTCTGCTAGGCAAAGTCTAGCTCCCTTGGTCTCCCTTGACTCCCAGCTCCTTCTCAACTCAGGGAGTCTGCCAGGTTCTGGAAACTATCTCTTTGCAGTAAGCTGGAGCAATAAAAGGACTATTTGTTTTCTTTCACTCAGTGATCATTTTCCTTCCTTGCCTCATGCCCAGTGTTTTAAAACTAATTGTTTTATATGTTTTGCCCTGTTCAATGGTTAAGATAGAAAGACATATTCAGTTCCTGTTCCTCCAAGGTTTTTGAAAACAGAAGTCCCAACATTAGTATTTTTTCCATCATTAAATCATAGACATAAAAAATAAAATAGAGCATTGGGAATTGTTACCTGTAAATAACTTTGCTTTGCTGGTTGGAAGACAGATGGTACCATCTTTTGTTATAAACCAGAGACAAATACATTTCAAAGCTGAGTGTTTCACGTGATCCACAGGCAATGTTTCCAAGTTCAGGGGTCTCCTAGGCCTAATGGACAACACCAACACGTGTGTACTAGCTCACACTCTTCTTTCTTAATGCCTTTTCAGTGTTAAACCTCAAACGAGACCTTCTCCAATCCATATCCTTACAATACCCTCTTGTAATCCACAAATTGAGGTTGCTGAATTCTGAGTATCAAGTTCTTTAGTGCAGGAGTCAGAGTATCCATGGCTGGAAACAGAAGCATCACCTTATTGTTTGAGCACATAGGGAGATTTTCCAACTATTTTTAACTCCTATAGATGCAATTGTTTTTATTTAATGGTCAACATTACTGTTTGTATTTAATAAATCTCTGATTATTATTTCTATGCATATACAACAGAGGTTTATCAGTGCATTTTTCTTTCACCAAAATGATAGAAGTACATAAATTCAAAACCAAAACCATACCATATTCCAAAGCTCGTCACTACCTCCCACAAGTTGAAATTATTGTTACCCTATTGGCTGCAAATCTCATTTCACAAACTCAAGTATGCAGAAAGTAAAATTTTATTGTTTTCTATTTTGAACCCAAATTCTATCAGGGTGGTAGAAACCCAATTTTGATCAGTATAGAGTTTTACCTAATTCCCCCAAGTTACAGCCAAGTAAGAGTGCTTTGCCCTATAATATGTCCATACAGTCCTCAATGTCATGTGTCCATGCAGACAGCCGGTGAGATAGCCTTTACTCCATTTGCTCTTCTGCCACTCCTTCACTCAGGGTATTCCAGATGTGTCGTTCTAAATCCAGCAGTCCTCTCTGTGTATTTGATGCTGCTCCTGGGCAAATGATAAACATTCTGATACTTCTATGTCATGATAAACCATGGAAATTTTGCCTGGGCATTAAGTATGCTGGCTATTTAGGATGCTGCTATTTCTACTCTGGGTCCTGGTTGCCCAACTCTGGCATCTCCCTAGAAATGATCCTTAAGCCCCCCTGCTCTTGGGTTGCTCTCACCTCTTCAAATATTTTTACCACCTCTTCAGAGCTTGCTCTACACCACAATACCCACAGCCTCATTGTTTCTTCTCTATGGGTCTTCTCTTTTGTAAGTTTCACCTATATTTGTCTCACGTGTGTATGGTGTCTGTGTGTAAACTTCACTCTTAATATTTTCTCTGAAATCATCTGGAGTGCCTCTTTTCAGTTCCTCTAAAAGCCTAATCAATTGAAAGATAAAAGCCAGAAAAAAGCCTCCTTTGTTATATTCGTTCTCTGAAGTAATGAGCATAGATAAGCCTAACTATTTTAAATGGAGAAAGGCAAAGGGCAAAAAAAAAAAAAAAAAAAAATGCTGAGAAAAGGTTAACATTTAAAATATATTATGCCATCATAATGGTTTGCCATCCTTTCTTACTTCTGTTATCTAATTTCTTTCCAGCTCTACCACTCACAAATAACTTATATGATCTTAGGAAAGTTACTTATCTTCTCTGTTTCTCAGTCTCCACATCTGAAAAATGGGTATAGTAGTACTGGGTTATTATAAGATTAAATGCAAACAATTATGTAAAATGCTTAGGATACTTCTGGCACTTAGTGCTTATGAACTGTTAACTATTAGTATGATTATTATAATTCATAAGACAAGTGGCTAAAATAAGGAAGCTGGATATTTCCGCATGTGGTGAAATTCATAATTTGAGGTCTGGAAAAGATATTAGAGATCTCTTAGCCCAGCTTCATCATTAACAATGCACAAAGTAAAAGTCAGCAAGACGACTTGCCCAAGAGTAACTTATGGCTCAGGGAAGACTAGAATCTAGCCCTCTTGATTCCTGGTGAATACCACGAATACATATGAATATATTTCAATAACAGAAAAGGCACTTAAGCGCTTGCTATTCACAACATTTTTTTCCATGTAACTAAGGGCAGCATCTAATTCACTTTTCTCTTAACAAAAGCAGTAGCCACTTTGGTGCCAAAGAGGCTATTCAGTCAAGGGCAGTAGTGAATGCTGGTTTCCTAACATCTTAAGGTGTCAGTCCCCAGGTGTTCTGCCCCATGAGGGAAGTATGTCTGACAATATTTTATTACATTACCTTGAGTATACACTTAGCCTCTCTGGTTGTCAACTTCCCTTTCTGTAGACCACAGGGTTGGAACTAATATTGTTCCTCCAGTGGTATTTCACAGACCACCCATTTCAGAACCAAAGCAGATTCCCAGAGTCAGTATCTCCAGGGTGGAGCCTGGGAGTCTGCATTGTCAACAAATTCCCTACATGATTTTTAAGCACTTTGAGGTTTGGGAATAACTGGCCCAGAAGGCTTCTAAGGATTCTTCCAGCTTTAACATACTTCAATTCTAAATTAAAGTCCAAGACCCTGCAATCTTGCCTGAAGCTTAGTCTGAATAGTGCTGCCCTCATCAAAAAGATGGTTGATACAACATAAAATACACCTTTATTTCTGTAATGTTGTATTCAAAGTGAGCTTTTACTCTAAAGGTGATAACCCCCACAAAGTTCATTTCACTCAAATTTTCCATCTGAACATGGAACTCTCTCTTGTTAGGATAAACCACTGCATTCCTTCTCTAATTTTTGAAGTTCACTAGAACATTTCTATAACATAATCCTTGGGGAACCCTGGCATGAAGACTGTATTACAGGTGACATGCTGCCCTAATGAAGTCCTTCTGATATTTCTAGCCATGTATCCCTATGGACTGGCCCCTTAGACATGCCTGCCTCCCCCATCATCCCCTGTGCAGCACCAGTGGTGGTGAGATTCTGGAGTTTAGGACATTCCAGAATGTAAGGGCCCATCTGATAATTAAAGCTTGGGGTTTGGTCAGTTTTAGCTTGGAGATATGGCTGATATTTTCTGACACAGGTTTCCTCTCCTGAGGGCATAGGGCAAGCTAATTTCTCTCTTTGTTCAAATGTTGAGCTGGATTCCAAAGACGGCCCATGCACTGCAGCACACCTGCACATCAGGGAAATTGCCCTGAGACCGTTCATGACAGCACCAAGTGGCAGGGATCTTGGCTCCAGTGTCCACTGGAAAAATGGAAGCATAACTGATATGTAAGAATCTTGGAAAGTAGATGTTTGACTTGAGATAATTGATTTGACGTTAACATCATTCCATTGAAAACATAAAAATAAAGCATCGACTGCAAATGAAGACCTATGGCTTGCAGTTTAAGAAATGACTGGTGCTCTGCTCTTCAGTACAGATGTATGGATTATGGAGGCTTTTCCTGATTAGGCATGAATTGGTTTGGTTTTTGGTCTATGCTGAAGATATTTTTAGAATTCATCTTTAATCACACTCTCAAAACAGTACAGAAGAACTTCTTAACTTGCTATTGTATTGCATGTGTCTTGTTGTTTGTATTTTTCCTGGCATGAAACTGGGAATTATTTTTGATCTGTGCACCATTATTTGGAACTACGCTCAACTTAGGAATTGTTACTGTAAAGATTCATACAGTTGGTTACAGAGTTTGTTAGCCGCTTGTTGACTTTCTAGAACATCGTCCTTACAAATAAGCCTTGGTATAAGTTACCACACAATCTAAGAGATGTGTAAAGTAATTGACACCACACTTACTTAAGTGTATAGATTCATCCTGAGCTATGACATCTTGGGCTATTGAAAAGGTATTTGTGATCTTTAAACTTAAATTCTAGAATGACTTCTCTTAGTTAGAAAACTATCACAACACTTTTCCCTTTGACCTTTCTTCTCTGTGTGTATTTATGATAGTACTGCCTAGTTAGGATGAGGGGACTTATTAAATGGAGAGCAGAAAGCTGTCTGGTAAGCTGACCCATTCGTTTGTTCCTGACAAACAAATATCAGGTGTTTTCTCATATGTGCCATCATAAACTAGGAATTGTAATTATTTCTTTTTGAAGACTTTTTTTTTAAGGTTATCCAAAAATATGGATTGAAAGTGGCCAACACAAGTACCCATCCTTGTCACGGGCCCTGTGATTTTTTGCCAAAGAGCCTAGGTGAGCTTTTCTTTTCATTTGGTTAATCACCCTAAATTGGCTGTTCATCCCCCAAAGCCATTAATTACTCCAAAATACCCAATTTGCCTTTTTCACTCTCAAATTTATGACCGTATAATTAATGAGCCTCTTAATTCTATGTTGTGCATTGACTTATTCAGCAATGAAACGTGACACTGTGTTAGGATTAGATCGTTGGCTTCTTTCCAATAAATGAAACATTAGATTTCTAGAAAATTTGCTGGGGCATGTCTGAGCCAATTCGAGATTAGATGGCTCAACATGCAAATTACCCATCTGTATAGTGTGTAACTACCTGTAAATCTTCTTATCTCTTTCAACATCAGCAACTCCCTAGCGCTTTTTTTGTTTTTTTTGTTTTTGTTTTTTTCTACTCATCAGCTAGTTCTAGGTGAGATATGAAACTGGGCTCTTAAAAAAAAATTTCTGGAACAAATTTACCATGGGAACTGAGTTTAGCATCTTAGTATTCACTTTCCCTTTGAAAAGTGAACCCAGAAATGTCTCCCTTACTTTATGTGCCCATGGGTGGGTTGAGCCAGTTATCATTTTAGTTCTAGACTAAAACGGTTAGCTCTGCAAGGCTCCACATCTCATGAACACTTTAAAAGTACCTTTTGAACAGGTCAATAACAAACTATTATGGTGCCCATCGAATGCTTAGAAATCCTTGGAAGGAAGGACTTAGAGATAGATAAGCAATTCTGCAGTTGAAGTCTATAACGTCTTTGCCGTTGCCAGGGCTCTTTCATTCTGGGACTGTTGATGTGGAGAAAGGTTCTCTTACTACCCAACCTTTATTGTACCAGAAAAGAAAGCTACACACTGAAACATGTAAGAATTCACCAAGGGGAAATTGAATTTCATTGTGAGATAAAATGTTGAAAGAACATGTTTTCACCAAAATATTTTCCTTCCCAATTCTGTCACTGCTGGCGGTGGAGGTTTCATTTGGGTCTCCTTCAGGCTGTGTGGAGCCTGAATGATGCACTTTCAAACACAGATTCTGTGTACGGTCCAGTCTTTGGTTAATTTGACAATTAAGATTTTTCTTTGTTAAAACCAAATGGAAAGAAAATGCTGCTTAAATTTCTATCAAATGTTGCAATTCAAGTCACTCTTTAGACAAAAATATTACTCCTTTAAAATATTTTATGTGAAATAGAAACAGTTTTGTGATAAGTTACACTTCTAGTCCTTTCTAGAAGTCAAAGATCATTAAGTGAACTCATGTCTAATTCACTTGTCACTTATACAACCTTATTTATAGTTTCATTCTCCAGAAAATGAGTAACAATTATTCAGCTGAATAATCCTAGCCCCAGATATTATGTAATTTTATCTTTCAAATTCTGCCAAGGTTTTAAGATACTGATAACTATTTTAGGTCACCTTAGCTATTAGGGAGTATTATGTATGTTTTGGCAAGCAAAAATAATTTTTATAAAGTTTCATTATACATACGCAAGTGCATGCATGCTAATATAAAATAGGGACATACAATTTGATGTAAAAATTCACTAATCCCAGTGTCATTGTTTATGACTACACTTTCACTCACTCACTTATTCAAAATTATGGAGTGTTTCCAATACATCACACACTTCCTACAGCTGGGATACAGAACTGAATACATGCGTTCCTCTCAGGACAAGCTCCAAGTTTAGTTGATTAGACAGATCTATTCAGAACAACTTCACACCAAAGTGATGAATGCTACCGTAGAGGTAGAAACAAGGTAGATTGGAGTGGATTTTATTTTTTATTTCTCTTTTCCATAGTTTTCAAGTTTTCTAAATGAGCATGTATGACTTATACAATCAGAAAACAAAACAATACATGTGATAAAATCAGACACGTAAGAATAAAAATAAAGGGAAAACTTTTATTTTTTTAATTTATTTTTTAACCAGAGGGAAGAGAAAAGAGCTTTGCTGGGAAAGCTGGGAAGGCCTTCAGAGAAGGTAACACCATGGTGCCATTGCTGTGGCTCTTGTAACTATTACTAACAACATAAGCTTAGACATAGAGACCAAAGGTTGAGGTATATCCATTTGTTAGCTAAGCTATGAGTTTCAGGCCTCTCTCTGTGTATGTTGAAGCTTAATCAGGCATATTGTTAGGTGAGATTAAAACACCTGTCACTACAGTGAAGGAAACTAAATTGATGAATCATAGAGGTGGGTAGGAGAAAACAATTTCAACTAGAGACAATTCCTAGAGACACTCTTATTTCCGTGTGTTGTGAAGAAATTACCTCTTTTTTATATCTGATTTTCTAACATCTATGACAATACCAAACATTTAATGGTACTGAATGTGTATTTGTTAAACAAATTAATTAATTAGTAAATGCTAAAGATATAAATAGATGCATGTCACCAAAAGCTACTTCTCCATATTCTAGGTTACTTTAGTGCCCAAGGCAGTAAACTTATCAATGCAGTTATACCATATTCTTTTGAATCACAGAATGATAAACTGTAAATGTCTGGACATCCTATAATTTTTTAAAAATGTACTATATCAGATTATATAAAAAGGGAAGAGAATATTTAATTCACTTGCGGTGTTAGTTAGAAATTTATTCCAAAGCAAGTCATCCAGTTTGAGGTGGTGAATTGGTAGGCCAACTCTAGCAAAGTCATTAATCTTTGGAAAATCTCTTAATATTTAAAGATTGTTGATACAGAAACCCAAATCTCTTAATATTTAAAGATTTAAAGATTAAATCTTAATATTTAAAGATTTAAAGATTAGATCTTAATATTTAAGATTTAAAGATTGTTATACTTCACAAATTTAGAGTGAAAACAATGGGTGAGCTAGGGGTTGCATGGGTGAAGACAGGGGACAGGGAGCTCCTGCTTGCCATCAAGCCTTACTCTGGACCCTCAAGGTTCTCCATGAAATGAGTCTGGAGAATTTTGCCTGTCAAATTTTGCTCTTGGAGTGATGTGATGATTACAGAACTTTAGATTATAGATCTGAAGTAACAAAACCTGAACCCTGTATGAAAATCTTAGTTACATTTGTGTTCTTGACATCTCCTAACATCCTATGGTATAAAAGTCCCTTGAAGGGCTTAGTTCTTCTCCTAATTAGTCTGCATATCAAACGGTGTTCTGTAATACGTGGGGCCTTTACATATCTGCTGACCATGATGGCCTGCTTTGGTGGCATCTTGCCAAAGCCACAACAATTGAGTGATGACCTGCTTTACCAGCCAGAACATTTAACCAATTATCCTGAAAGAAGAAGTGCCTTTAGTATTTCAATTCATAGTGTTGATCAGGCACTGCTGTGAGGAGGCTGGATCTTTCAACCAGTTGAGCTTGGATGAGAGTTGCAAATCTTTAGGTTGAAGAATGATCAGGGTGGCCTATTGCAGTTGTTGTAGATACCTTGCTGTGCAGTGCACCTGTGCAAATAGATCATCCATTAGTTTGTGTGCATGGTACCATACCAGCTTGCTTTGGTCAATGCCAGGATTGTACAAGTGGTAAATAATGTTTTCAGATACTGGAAACATATAAAATTTGTCTTTCCTATCCCAATAATGCATTCTTTGCCCAATTCAAAGTCTTAATTCTTGGTTTCAGAGGTTAGTCTTCTCTAAGGATACAGTAAGAATTTAAATAAACTTGTAACATTTGACTACCACCTAGATATTTTGATCCCTAAGCAACTGAAAAAGGAAGGAGAACACCTGGATCCCAAGAGATTCACCAGGGCATCTTTTGATGATTTCATGCCCATTGATAACTGTAAGTGGGTGATATCAGCCACATGGCTCAACAAGAGTGAAACAACTGAAATTCCAACCTCATACAGATTAAGTTCTGTCTTTTCTCACAATGTAAGAAACCAGACCTGCTGAAATGTTGGTCAAATCAGGGAATCTAGAATGGGGGAAGGGAGTAGAGAAGGGAGGAGATGAATATTAATTGCAGTGGCTGAAGCAGGGTCT
Organism: Piliocolobus tephrosceles; assembly: GCF_002776525.5. Taxonomy (NCBI): domain Eukaryota; kingdom Metazoa; phylum Chordata; class Mammalia; order Primates; family Cercopithecidae; genus Piliocolobus; species Piliocolobus tephrosceles. The sequence goes on along the minus strand of NC_045439.1, from coordinate 53,672,777 downwards.
GTCACCTTTCACTAGCCTTTGTGCATTGTTATTTTACAGCTTGGGGCCAGTCATCATCTTGAAGGCTCTGTGGCAGCTTGCACTTGAAGTAGGGTGCACCTGGAATTGACCAATACGAGCAGTGGACTGCACTGGATTCTTCTTGCGCCCTGTCTCATATCCTCTTGGCCCACCTTTTCATAACAGCCATTGCCATGGGAACCAGCTGTATCCAGATATGACCTGACAGCACCCTGCTTCAGCTGTCATGGTGCTCCTGCAGCATTCTGGTTAGCCATCATGTTGCATACACAGACCTGGAAGGGTCAGGGAGTAGCCCATGGCCACTCTTGACCACCAAGTGAAAAGGACTAGTAGCTAACTACTCCCGTCTTCCATCATTCAGGTGGGTGATTCTAAGGTGCATTCTATGAGACTCACCAGAACACTCCCAGTGGGATTCACGTCCTAGTTGCTCTCAGTAGTGACTAGCTCAATAGCACACTCTTGGATTGCGTTTCCCTATTTTGCCTCTTAGTTGTTCATACTTTGTTTCACATCCCCATGTAAACCATCGCTACCCAAGTCCTTGTTTCATCTTACATTTCAGGAAATACCAGGTTAATGCAGAAACTCAAACTTAACAACAAATAAACATTCACATTTTACAGTCAGGCAGCAAAACTTTATGCCTTTCAGAGCAGATTGCTTTCTGACTTCAAAATATAAGACTTCATGCTTGGCCCTTCTTTATTAAGGCTTACTTAAATCAGCATATCTTTACATGGGCCTTCAAATCCTTTCATTTAAAGCAAGTTTTACAGCCAAATATTAACGTTGGTGTTCCAGTACCCTGTTCTTAAACTGGCTAAAGCAGCCTCAATACTCCCAAAGGGAATAATGAAAATTCTTAACATCCTTGGCAGGAAAACAGTTGGAAGTTTAAATCAAGCTAATTGTTTTAGCTAATATGTTTTTAATAAAATAAATATTAAATTAATAATAAAAAAGATTTCAAGCTATTTACAAAGAGAAAGGGAGGGAGGGGTTGCAGAATGCCCAATTATAAGAAATGTTGCTTGTAAACTACTCAAGAAGATGCATTTCTGAGAGCCAGGAACTCTGCTCTCCTCCATTCTGCAAGAAAGGGATAATGCTTTTAGTTAAGACTTCTCTGAAAACCCTCCAACCAAGAGTCAGGGGCTGGGCACAAAACGTATTTTTAGTTTTAGCTTGTGTACTGAAACAGTTTTTAATTTTTTCAAATTGTGAAGTGATTTTTAAATAGTTTAAAAGCTTGCAGTTATGCCTAACATTTAAAGGTGCTATATTCCAGGTATTGGGCTATGAGTTTCATAGCTATTATTTAATTTAGTTTGATTTTCACAGCAACTCTAAGAGGTAGGCATTGTTATTATCTCTGGCTCATAGATGGAGGCACCGAACTTCATAGAGTTAAACCTAAGTTGCCCTGATCCATACGGCTGTTAAGTAGAGAGGCTGAAGATGGACTGAAAACCAGGTCTGGCAACTACAAAGCTCAGGCCCTTGAATTCTAACCTTAACCACTTGCAATTTAAAATGTCTGAAAGAAGAAATGTAAAATATTTTAAAATATATGATGAGAAAATTTTCCTGTTGCTGAAGGAAAACCTGATATGTGGATTGAAGTAGTTCACATTCTGTAAGAAGCAACATAAGGAACAGGCACCAACACCTAGGCATAACCTGGAGACGTAAGACATGTAAGGACAAAGGTGGGAAACCCAGGTTGCTTAAAAGGAAAAGCACTCAGGTTAGGTCTAATATCCATCCGTTCCTGTGGGCCTTAGTTCCTGCCATTTTCTCTTCCTGTAACTCTCGCTCCTGTCACATGCCACCTTATTCTCTTGGCTTGATGAACTCTTGTTCACTTTCCCAAAATTCCAAGGGGATCTTCCTGATTCCATATGCCTGTTAAGTGTCTTCTGTGCATTTTTCTGTATCACCTTGTACTGACCCTCTGCCAGTACTCACCACTCCATAATGCCTATTTAATTTAATTATTCTTACTATTAAAATGTGCACATTTTGAAGGGAAAGAACTCGATTTTATTAGTCTTTATTATATCTCCACCAAGAACAGGGTCTATCACACTACAGACCATCTATAAATATTGAGTAAATTGATAACATATGATAAAGTTATTCTATGAATAGTTCTGGGATAAATAACTGAATTTAATGAAAGTAAAATTGAATCTCTACTTCACATCATTCACCAACATCAATTCCACATGTATTATCTACACATTTAAGATACAAAAACTAGAAGGTACTATAGATAAATATCTGATATCAGATTGGTGAACACCTATTCAAGCATAAAAGTATAGGCAATGTGATGTCATGATTCTTGACCCTTTGAAAGTATCACAACCGGTTGAAACCTATTGAATCTGATAAAAGTTTCAGATTCAATGCCTAAAAAAATGCGTCTATATACACCTAATATTTATATGCGTTTCTGAAAGTTTCATGGACCATTTGAAGCTCTTCAAGAGAATTCAGAACAAATTTAGCCAAAGAGAAAAAAATTTATATACTTATCTACATAAAAATGAAAACCCCTGTATGTCAAAAAGTATGTGAACCAAACTGGACAGAAATGAGAAAATTGGAAAAAAATATTTGAATGCTATGTGTCAAACACAGATATATTGTCTACATATGTGAAAAGCTCTTACAAATCATTTAGGGACAGATGAATGTTCCAAATGAAAAACTAAGGAAATGAAAAGACAATTCATAAATGCCAATAGACATAAAAAATATGTATGTTTTATCAACATCAAAAAAGCTCTGGAAGCCTGGGATCTCATAGGAAGATGGGTTCTTTTGTTTTCTTGAATCATGCTGAGGGGCTAACAAAAGAAGACTTGGAGTATAAAGGGAGTAAACATTTACAGAGATAAGTGACTTTTTTTTTCGGGTTCCTGTTAAGTTTTTTATTTACTTTGGCCCCATGTTTTGTTTTATTTCTTGAAATACGGGTATTTAGTTGTTTCAGTATCATTAGTTGAAAATACCACACTTTCTTCCTTAAATTGTTTTTGAGTCCTTGTCAAAATTTAGTGGTATGAGTCTCTATCTACACATTCTATTCTCTTCCACTGATCTCTGTGTATGTGCATTTGCCAATACCATACTTTTATGATTAATGCAACTTTTAGTAATCCTTGATAATAGCGTATAAGTCCTTCAACATTGTTCTCCCTTTTCAAAATATTTTGACTATTCTAGATCCTTGGATTTTTCATATAACTTTTAGCTTCAGCTTGTCAGTTTCAAGAAAAAAATCCTACTGAGACTTTGATTGGGATTGTTTTCAATTCATAGAGCAGTATGGGAAGAAGAATTAATATCTTCACAATATTGAGCCTTCCAGTTAATCAGGACAGTATATCTCTTATTTAGGTCTTTTAAAAATTTCTTTCTCAGTGTTTTGTAATTTTCAGCATACAGATTGTAAATATGTTTTGTTAGATTTATACCTATGTATTTCAAGGTTTTGGTACTATTTTAAACTGTCCTGCTTTTAAAATATTGATGTGTAACTTTAATTTAAATGGAGAAAATACAGCCTTTTCAACAAATGGTACTATAACATTTGGATCTCCATGAACAAAGAAACATAATGCCCCTCCACCCGTATGTTTCAACATATATAACAATAATCTTTAAATGGATCATAGACCCAACATAAAACCCAAAACTTTATAACTCCCATAAGAAAACATTGGAGAAAAGTTTTGTACCCTCGGATTATGCAAGGATTTCTTGTAGATGACACTGAAAACATAATCATTAAATTAAAAAAAAATTAATAAACTGGACTTTACCAAAATTATACACTTCAGCTCTTTGAAAGACACTCTTAAGAGAATAAAAAGAGAAGCCACAAAAATAATAGAAGATATTTTAAAAACACGTATCTGTTAAAGTACTTGTATCCAGTATATATAAGTAACTCCTCCTAAAACTCAAGAAACCAAGCAATCGAATGAAAAAAAAAAATGGGCAAAAGATTTGAACTGATAAATCACCAAAAATGTATATTGATAAACAAGAACATGAAAAGATGATCAACATCATTAGTCATTAGTGAGATGAAAATTAAAATCACATGATATTATGTTTACATCCTCATGAGAATGGCTAAAATAAAAATCTCTGAGAATACTGAGGTTTAATTTGGCTGTGGAGCAACTGCCATTCTCTTGTACATTGCTAGTGAGAATGCAAAGTGTAGCTACTTTGCAAAACAATTTGACAGTTTTATTTTAAAATTAAACCTATATTTACAATAAAATTCAGTAATTCCATTTACATTTACCCTAGTGAAATAAAAACCTATATTCACACAGAAAAAAACTGTACACAAATGTCTACAGCAACTTTATTCTAAATCACCCCAAGGTGCAAACAACACAAACATCCTTCATCCGAGTAATGGATAAACATACTGCAGCACCTGTGCAATGGAAGACTACTCAGCAAAAAAACTGGATGAAGTAATGACACATGCAACAACACAGATGAATCTCGAATGCATTATGGAAATGAATGAGGTCGGGCTCAAAGGCTACACACTCTATAAACCCATTTATATGGCATTCTCGAATAAGCAAAGCTATAAGATCAGAAAACAGACGAGTAGCTGGTAAGGTCTGGAGCAGGATGTGTATTTGACTAACCAGCGTATAAGGGAATTTAGGGGATGATATTTTTATTGCAGTGGTGGTAATGGTTACACAACCATATGAACTGTACACTAGTGTACATTAGAAAGGGTGAATTTTACTATATGTAAATTATATCTAATTTAAAAAGTATTAGAGAAATCTCTCCAACCAGTTCAGAACCTTACATTTCATCCTACTGCTAATTCTAATCCTGTACATTGGAAACCAGCAATTCAGTTGAAAATTGCTAAATGGGGGGATTTTTGTAGGAAAGAGAAGATGAAGTCCTCTCTGTACTAACCATATGGAATAATGTGTTTATTATTAAAAATCAAACAAGCAAACAAAGAACCTAAAACCCTATAGCATATTTGAATCTCCCATGCTGTGTGGTTATCATTCTGACTTTATTTCATTTTCTTCATAGTGCGGTGTTGGTTCTCCAGAAAGTAAACCCAGCTATACTCCTCCCTTAGAATGAACAATTTCAAACTATTCTAACCTTCTCATTAAGGCTATTTTTACAGTGGAGAATTGCAACATTAAAGGCTACATAAAATGTATGATGTCAATGAATTATATTAACCCTCTGTGAAATATGCTGCAACAAATTTCATTTTACAGAACTCTGGCCTCTTGAGATTTAAATCCAGAGCAAATGGAATTTTTTTTCTTTAAATCAGGGAATTCTTTTCAACTGAGACTTTCCATAGTCAGCTTATGGCACAGTTTATCATATAGTTTATTAATTACGAAAACAATAAAGTAAAACAGAAGTACTAACAGATTCTTCTCTAGTGTTGACATCTCTAGATCCTTTGTGCAGCAGAACAGATGCTGAAGATATCACTTTACTTTTCACACAACTGGTGTGGGGATGGGGATTTAACAAGTAGTGAGGGCTGAGAACTCGCCAGCACTACCCAAGTCAACTCAATGCCTGAAAGTATCGTGGAGTAACTCTTACCTCTCCTCGCTGAATCCTGGGAAATCCTAAAACCCAAGTGTTCTGTCACTTTGCCTTTCCATCACCCTTAGATAAAGTTCAAAATCTTTTCATGATTTCTAAGGCTTAAGTTATGCTACTGCCCTCTCACACTCCAGTCACCTGGGCTTATTTTTCCAATCCGCCAAGCTCAATGCCACCACTTCTTGGACTACATACATGGACAGTAAACCATCCTTGTAAACTGGCATTACTGATACATAAAATTGCAAATAATGTATTGCCTCAGATCTAAGTTACATTTTAAAAATGAGTGCATGACATCATATGTATGAGGGTGTCTCTAAATCACCCAGTGGCAGCTCAGGAATATTGGAACTACGACTGTGGCTTCCTCTGCATTTCCTCTCCATATGCAGAATGCTGCGCCTCTTGGGGTTGCTGGTACTCTAAGGTAAACACTGAGGAGGGGGCTTTGGCACACAGCTGGTGAGCTCTGCCTTTTTGAGAGCTTTAGTAATGATTTTGCCCTGAGCAATTTTCCATGGGATTAGTGGGGTTTGGAACCAGTTGTTGTTTTCTGAGGACACACTGGAGTAAAAACACACAAAAATATAATTCTTGGGGATAGATTCATTGAGAGCTTGGCATTTGCCCCATAAGAACTAGAAAGTATATTTGAAATCTGAGACTGTATTGTGCTAATAGAGGCATATTGAACACATTTGTGTATTTCTTTAAAAGGAGCATAATGGCACTGTTTATTATTCTTTGTCTGAATCACATTTTAAGGTGACTTTTCATTTGCTCTCTATTTTTCTTTATTTGAGTCAGTAATTGGACACAGCAATTCTTTTGTAGCTAAGGCTTCCTCTATCAATAGGCAACTGTGTCTGAATGTCATTTACTTTCAAACCAAAAAAAGGCATCAAGCACTTTGTCTAGCAATGAGAGCAAAATTTGGTTAAAAAGTTGGCAATCGTTCCTACCACTAAACGCATTCTCTGTATGAATTATAGGGGAGAGAGCCAGAAAATAGCAGAGAGAGCACATAGTTCAGGAGGAGGAGATCTTTTTGAGCTGAGACAGTAGTCATTGAGTGTCCTGTTATTTCTTGATGGACTGGGTATTTTAAAATGTAAAAGCCTCCATAGGTCACCTAATTCATTCGCTGGATCCTAAAATGTTTTAGGAAGGAAAAGTACCATTGAAAGAGAAACTATGACTTAATAAACCTTTCATAGCCTTTAAAGTGTCTCTATTCCATATGGATATTGTATATCTGAGGTGTGGTATGTGATCAAATAAATAAAAAGCGATGTTTAAAATGGTACTTCCTTGGTGCGTTCATCAATTTGGCCTATCAGACTAGGGAAGAGGTCAAAAATTGATCAAATGGCCATATTATTTTATCACTTTCATTATACAAGGGTAGATGCATTTTATTATCTGTTTCAACATTTTCAATGGCCAAAACAGGATATTTGCATGAATTATGATTAATAATTACTCTGCACTGGCCACAGATTGGTAAATATGTCAAATAGAAAGTGATTTTTTCCCAAAATTACCACTCAGGAAAGAGGGAATTGTATTATATTCAAATCATTTCAAAACTTGTACCACGATTACATTATTTTGAACAAAAAATTATTTAGCTACTCAGGAGGCTGAGGCAGGAGAATTGCTTGAACCCGGAAGGTGGATGTTGCAGTGAGCCAAGATTATGCCATTGCACTTCAGCCTAGGCGACAGAGCAAGAGACTCTGACACAAAAAAAAAAAAAAAAAAAAAAAGAGAGAGAAAGAAACATTAACTTAAAATGATCTCAATAAAGTCTAGTATTGAATGCATATATAGGTTATCTGTTGGAATTCCCTGAAAGACAACACAAATTTAGCAAAACATCACAGTGCTTATAGAAGCACATTTTTTAAAATTCATTTCTTAAAAAAGGTAATAGACTCACATGGTACAACAGTCAAACTATTTAAAACAGTATACAGTAAAACAAAGAAAATCTCCCTCGCACTCTTGTCCTCCAAACATCCAGTTCCCTTCCCTGGAGACAACTGATGTGAACATATACACAACATAGTAGAGATCTTTAAAAATCATACAGTCATGGTTAGGTTTGTATACACGGGATGAATGGAAACATCAAATGTCCTAATGTCCTGAAAATGGGTTGCTTGGGGCTTGGAACTGAATTTCTAGGATATCCTACAAAGATCCCAAAAGTGCAGTATCACACATATCAGATGGAAGTGAGGAATGTGCCTGAAACAGCTGTGCTAGAAGATATGAACTCCTACTGCTTATAAATTGTGCATAGTGAAATTATTCATTCACTACTTTTTTTTTTTTTTTCCGAGACGGAGTCTCACTCTGTCACCCAGGCTGGAGAGCAGTGGTGTGATCTTGGCTTACTGCAAATTCCACTTCCCAGATTCAAACAATTCTCCTGCCTCAGCCTCCTGAGTAGCTGGGATTACAGGCACATGCCACCACATCTGGCTAATTTTTGTATTTTTAGTAGAGATGGGGTTTCACCATGTCGATCAGGCTGCTTTTGACCTCCTGACCTTGTGATCTGCCTGCCTCAGCCTCCCAAAGTGCTGGGATTACAGGTGTGAGCCACTGCACCTGGCCTCATTCACTTCTTAACTAAATACACTGAAAAACTACTGTGTGTCAGGCACTGCAATAAGTATCAGAAATAAAATTGTAAACAAAAAAGACATATGACCTGACCTCATGAAGCTTTCTTTTTAAAGGAGTTGTCTAAAATAAGTTAGAAATTTAAAAGATTGAGGGAAAAGCTCTGAACATGGGCAAAAATATTAAAAATCTATATAAAGATTTGCAAACAACCCCTTGGTGCAACAACGTTGTCATTATTTAAAACATTAGTAATTATTATTTCTTTAACTAAGTTGTCATTTGGATTAAAGTACTGGGCCATCTAGCATAGTTTTAGCCAAGCTGCTATTTTGGCCCAATCATTTAGAGCTATTCAAACGTAAGGCATTATTACAAATAACTTTAGTTTATATTCTTTTTCTCCTCTGTATAGCTTCTTACACATTTTCAGCCTTCATGATATTGTATTATAATTTAGGTAATCTGCTTCTCTTTCCCTATGCAATGGGGCAATGTTTTGCCATCTTAGTATTTCCAGCTTTTATCGTATCAACATACCTGTCACATAACACTTAATAACCATTGGCTGAAAGAGTGAATAAGTGGATAATAATACTAAAACTTGCAAACTGTGTTTTGTGATCTCACTAGTCACAAAGGATGCCTTTTTGCTGTTTAGTCAAGTTGCTTCTGGTCTCATTCTCCTTGGAATAGGTGATCTAAATGGAATGCCTTTATTTCTCACAACTAATGAGCCATCCAGTCTCTGTTCATTGCTATGACTTTTTAAGTATACATTTGCAGGGGATTCAGTAACCATTTGGAAATGTAATTATCATGTTTTCCAGCTACACAAATACATAAGGGATAGATTTATTTATGTGCTTAGGTATATAATACATGTCATGTTATTATTTTTTTTTTTTTCACCTACAATTTTCCCTTTTTCGGCAAACATTTCTGGGGCAAAGAAGGTTAGATTCTATTTTTAGTCACTGTCCATCAAAAGGAACCTGGAGCAAATGTGCATATACACCAGAGCACCTTTCTCACAGGCCCTAGGTAATGACTCACTATTGTTTACAAGAGGATTTTCCCTCATGTGAAGCAGGTGTTGAAACATTTGGACAGTTCTCTAAAAATCTTGGTGAAATGCAGTGAGTGTGAATCAGCAGTCTGCATGTTTTTTTTAAAGTGTTTTTGATCCTCTGAGCCACCTTCAACTTGCAGAGTAACCTTTTCTTCATGTTTCCATTGACCTATTGTCCCCTCCTGACTTGTTACCTTCACTCAAACCTCATATGCTACACCCAACCAATGATCCTCACCTCGGTTTACCAGCATCTCTCCCTTTTAGTATACGTCCAGTTCCCCAAACTTCCCAACAAATTCCACCACTGAGTGAAAAGGAAGTGGCCATTTCTCTTGGCCACTGTGTAGTCTGAGCGTGCTGCCCTGGGGTGTTTTCTGTATGTGGTGTCACTTCTTAGTGAATCACAGAATCATAGGAGTGGGCAGGTGGGGAGCAAGTAGGCCCTCAAGAAAATGAAGATTTGTTACAGCTAAATTCCTCTTGGCCAACTCCAGATTAAATCACTGCAGTATTGTATATGTCCATTCTCACACTGCTAACAAAGACACACCCAAGACTGGGTAATTTATAAAGAAAAATAGATGTAAGGGACTCAACAGTTCCACATGACTGGAGAAGCCTCACAATCATGGCAGAAAGGGAAGCAAACATATCCTTCTTCACATGGTGGCAGGCAAGGGGGGAAACCCTTATAAAACCATCAGATCTCAGGAGAACTCACTCACTATCATGAGAACAGTAGCATGGGGGTAACTGCCCCCATGATTCAATCACCTCCCACCAGGTCCCTCCTATGACGTGGGGATTATAGGAACTATAATTCAAGATGAGATTTAGGTGAGGACATGGCCAAACCGCATCAAGCAAGTAATGATAGGACTTTTAAAAAAGAACGAAATACTAGTATTGTTTTGCAGTGTTTCCTGGAAGCACAATGTATTCTGCACTTCCCTCCTTGATTGTCTTACTCTTTTTATAAGTTTATATAATACCACTGAAGCTCATCATCAAAATTTGCTTTGATGGTTAGAATATGATGTTAAATAAGAAAACAGGGGGAATATAACAAATCATTCTACTTCAGAAGGTCACCCCAATTCTCTATATCCTTGTCTGTGTATTCTGGCAAGTCCTCCAAAAGCAGTAGAAAAATCAATAATTGGTGGCCCGAGAAGAGATATACTTGCAACAATTAAAAAATCTGAAAATACCAAGCCTTGATCAGGATATGAAGCAACTAGAATTCTCTTTCTTGGCTTGTAAGCGTGTCAGTGGGTGCCGTCACTTTGAAACACAGTTTGGTGTTGTCTAATAGAGTTGAATATAACATACATTCTCTGTGACTCCGCAATCTCACATTCAGGTATATCCTCCAGAGCCATGTAAGCATATTTGTGCCAAGGTTTCCAGACAAGAGTCTTCATTGCACCAATTCTTAGTAGTAGTCCCAAACTAGAAATAACCCACATATCCAATCCTAATGGAATAGATAATTAGGATAGATCATTTATTTTGGTATATGAACACAATGGAAATGAATGAATTGCATCTACCTGCAACAAAATGAAAGCATTTAAGAACATAATGTTGAGTGGAAAGACCCAGAAACATGAAGAGACTTAATGTGATACCATTTCTGTAAATGTTAATTCATCTAAAACTCAGCAGTATTGTTTAGGGAGGCGTACGTGAATGGTCAAGTTTACAAAAATTAGCACTTGAGAGGAAATATTTTGGGAGGAGAATTGGAAGGAAATACCTTCACAGAAGATAAGGTAGTGGTTACTTAACAAAAGAGAGTTATGATAAGGGAGGATTTCAAGGAGAGTTTCCAGGGTGCTGAACTGATAATGTCCTATTTCATGATCAGATACTAGAAACAGGCTTTATCTTTATATTTATTAAACTTCTATATTATTCTACATTATTCTCAGCGTTCTATTTTCAACTTAAAAATCAAAAAGAAATGTGGAAGCCAATGCTGGTTTAAGCAGGGCGAGGTGGTGGACTCTGAAGAATGGATTGAAGCATGATTCACTCCCCTGCGGAGGACTCCCTGTTGGCTATTTCGGCGGAGGAATCTCAGCTAATGAATCCCCAGAAGTGCCTTGACTAAAGAAAGCTTCCATGTGTCTCAAAATATATCAACCCTAACATCTACTAAGTTTGGGGGTGATATGGTTTGGCTGTGCCCCCTTGCAAATCTCATCTCAAATTGTAATCTGAATTGTAATCTCTATGTGTTGAGGGAGGAACCTGGCGGGAGGTGACTGGATCATGGGACAATTTCCCTCATGCTGTTCTTGTGATAGTGAGTGAATTTCCACGAGATCTAGTTGTTTGATAAGTGTTTGGGGCTCCCCCTTTCTCTCTCTCTCTCTGTGTCTCTCTCTCTCTCTTGCCACCAGGTAAGATGTGCCTTGCTTCTCTTTCACCTTCCGCCACGATTGTACGTTTCCCGAGGCTCCTCTAGTCACTCAGACCTGTGAGCTGTGAGTCAATTAAACCTCTTTTGTTTAAAAATTACCCTGTCTCAGGTAGTATCTGTATAGTATTGTGAGAACGAACTGATACAAGGGGGCTAACAGTCAAATTCATGTGTTTTCCAGTTTGCTTACCATCATCATCTCCCACCAGAAAAGATATTCTGGTTGACAACAGTAATAACAGACCAGGAGTGAATCTGATTGCCATAAAACACCTCTGGGCTCTCTCTTCCCTGTGGCAAAAAAATTATGGGGACTTAGTAGGGAAACATCAGTAAAACATATCTACTTGTTAATCCTTGATCTTAAGTCATTGCTTATATCTTTTAAGTAAATTGCTATGCATATTTGTATATATAAGTGTAGATATTTCTAGTTTGTATTTTTCAACTCCTGTATTTGGGGACATGCATGACATTTCTTGTTGCATTCCTTAGCAGAGTATATAGCTAGGTATATTTTAGAAGTCTTAATGTAAATTAATCTTTACTCTCAGATAACACATTTGCTCAGAAAACAAGCAAAAAAACTTTGAGTAGGAGATATCTAGTGGTTGTTGGCCATAGCTGATTTGACTGCTCTGCCTGTGGTTTTGCAGAAAGCTTTCATGTATTCAGCATACAAATTGTGTGACGAGCTCAAGTAGGCAAAAGTGGCCAGGGCCAAATAACCGAATCTGTTTACTTTGTGTAAGTACTGGTGACCATTTATAAATTTAATTAATAACTTGATGTCTAATTTTATAGTTTGTTAATAAGAAGAAGACATGTACACACTTATACTCACCATTGATGAATAATTTAGGGAAAGGTCTCCTTTCCTTCCCTTTGGGTAATATGTAAAACTAATACATGGCTCCTAATTTTGGAAAAAAAAAAAAAAAGATTTCCAAGAAAATACCCAAGATACCATTCTTGCTCTTCTTTTGTTTGACAGAATGATCCAGAATTCTTACATGGTTAAAGCACTGGTCCACAGTCAACCTGTCATTCCAGCACATGCCCCAGGCCTCTGTCTCCAAGGATTTCTTCATGCTTTTGCTTCCACCTTAATTCTTTCTCACCCTTCCCTGGCAAGTTCAAATTCTACTAATCTTTCAATGTCCTTCAATGCTCAGGTCGAATGTGTTTGAATTCATGAAGACATCTCTCTTCCTACTAGTTGGAAATAAATGTATTCTCTTTTTCATTTCTATAGCACTTTGGCTAACTCTCATATAATCACTTTTATGTTTTATCTGCCCTATTAGATTGCGTCATTGAAGTCAATGACTATGTCTTTTTCTTTCTTGATCTTCAAAGCGCCTTACACATAGTAAGTGCTGAAGAATGTTTGCTGAGTGAATGATGAAGCCAAAGATGTATCTGAAATGAGTAGGAGTATGTACCCTATGAAGATGAAATCATGACCCATCATAAAGCTAAATCCACAATCATGAAACTGAACTATGGTTCTGGAGTCAATGTGACCTGTGGACACTATTGTTGAGTTCATCCTTGTGAACTGTAAAATCTGTATTTGTCCTTATTTCCTGGCACACAGCTCCTAAAATCCTTGGAATCTCTAAGGTGATGAGTGTTTTTTATATACTAATGAGATGACTGGTGACTTGGACCCCCTAGGTAGCTTCAGGATGAGGGCTGGTCAGAAAGACCATTATTAGAGGGTTGGGATTTTCAGCTCCACTCCCCAAGGGGTTGAAGGTCGAGTTGACACCAATGACCAATGATATAATCAATCATAGCTAAGTAATGAGACCTTCATAAAGACCCAGAAGAACAGGATTCAGTTGAGCTTCCAGAGAGATGAACATGTGGAGGCTCCTGGAGGGTGGCACACCTGGAGAGGGCATGGAACTGGCTGTTCGTTTATATCCTTTGTGATATTCTCTGTAATGAATGGGTTAATATTGGCAAAGTGTTCTCCTGAGTTCTGTGAGACTCTAGAAAATTAATTGAACCCAAGAAGGGGGTCTGTGGAACCTGATTTATAGCTGGTTGGTCAGAAGTACAGGTGGAAACCTGTGTCTGCAAGTGGACCTGAAGTAGGAGGCAGTCATAGCAGACTAAGCCCTTAACCCGTGGGATCAGATGCTATCTCCAGGTAAATAGTGCCAGAGTTGAATTGAATTAGAAGACACTTAGCTGATGTCTGCTGGAGGGTCTGCCACAGAACTGGTTGCTGGTGAAAAGAAATCCTCACTCATTTTGATGACAAGAGGTGATCTATATTGAGATACAGAGTAGGAAAAACGCTGATTCTTTCTTTGTCACAGTTGATGTCGGAAGTGTGATGAGTATGACTGTGTAAGAAAAGAAAACCCACTTTTGGGTTTTTCTTATTTCTTACAATCATTTTCACAGGATCATTCTTTTGTTGACATGTTTCAGCCACATTTAGTAGATGCCCTTGTTTCTGTCCTGCCTTCATTGGGCTTTCTCTAGTTAATAGAGTTTTTCTCACTTATGACTTTGGTTCACATGTGGTTTTGGTTTGTCACAGCCCTGTGAGCCTTGACTTTGTCTCATAACATCTTCCCTTGACCTTTCTCTTCCAATGGGTAAACACATTTTGTATTTCTTGTTTCTTAATTCAAATTTAATTGACAGGGAAAATTTGGTTAAAACAGTCCTATTGGAACTAAGCCATGAAAAACAGGTAACAGGTGTGTTTGTAGTTTTGCCACCTTGGGACATCTCCTCCCTCAGAATCTCATCAACAGGGTCAGGAGCTGTGGGAGGTGTTGGTGGTGTGAGCAAGCTATACGTAATAATCATCTCTACCCCAATCCTCAAATATAGACATCCAGTCCAGACTCATTTCTGAGCCTGAGTTCTGATTTCCTATGGCCCATTGGACCTTTTCTCCTATGTGCTGTAGAGCTGTCTCAGTAGCAGTATATCTAAGACTGACTTCATTATGGTTACTACTCAAAAAATGGACTCTATTTTTTTGTTCTCTATTTTGGCACCAGAACAGCCTCAGTCTTTATACCAAGCTTTCCTCCTTTTTCAGACACCATTACTTAAAAAAAATACTTTAAGTTCTGGGATACATGTGCAGAACGTGCATGTTTGTTATATAGGTGTACATGTGCCATGGTGGTTTGCTGCACCCATCAACCTGTAACATACATTAGGACACCATTACTTTTTAAGGGAAGCGTCCTTGTTGGTGTTCATAATGTTCCAGCACAAACAATGAGTAATTGTTATTAGATGTTTTAAAGTGAGAAAATCAATATAGCCAATAAAATAAATTAAGGACTATTTCAACAACCACATGTTTTTGACTAAATAAAAATACAAATTCTATAGTTCACATACCTTATAAGTGGAAAACTATTTCAAAACAATCTTGAAATAAGTTCTGTTCAAGGGACTGGGGTTTGTTTTGTTTTGTTGTTCAGTTTGACAATAGCATGTCAGCTCATTAACTCTCTTGAAAATGTAATTTAAATGAAGCACAATGTTAATGAAAAGGATTGATACTTTATACCCCTCAAAATTTTTGTATAAAATTATAGCTGTGAAAATCATTTATTTTGAGAGTAGGTTGACACTTCCAGGAGTTTTCCAGCTAAACTCAGTCTTGACAATTTGCAAGTTACCATATATGAGCAAGAACTGTAAGCAAATTATTAACACTTAATTTTTGAAAACAACCAGTCTGCAACTGAGGATAAAGACTGTGTCCCTGTCCCTCTAAGACATGCAAATTTCTTATTTTTATTGAGTACATTCTGGAATGAATGTGTACCTTGAATTGTGCCCAATACATTCAATAGCAAAAATCCAGCACGTTTATCCAAGGTCAATATCTGCTTTCAGTTCCAGAACAGCATCAGAGTTAACATTTTCATCACTATTTTTTGAAGCTTTTGAGAGCAATTGTGGGTTCCATGGGATTTCAGGAAAGCTGAAAGTGTAAGAGATTTACTTAGGCATTAATCCTTCTCAAGCTAAGTCAAATAAAATCACAATCTAAAAATGTTGAAATATTATAATAGAAATCAAGCTATCACTAAGAACAGAGATTGATTTTGAATTTAGACAAAATGATAGCATCATTCAGAACAAGTACTCAGAAGAGGAGCTAGGATGAGGCTAAGCATCAAAGCTTGGGTATGTTTATTATTGAATGAAAGTGATATCGTTTTGAAAGCGGTTAGATTCTCCACTGGCAGAGGTTCAGATCGGTATATTCAAGTCCGAGGTGCACAGGAAGAACACCATTGTTTCTCAAAAGTGTAGTCCATCACCGGAAGAAAATATCAGACAAGAGTGCTTAACCAAAATTAATTAATTAATTAAAATGTCCACTCAAATTCTACACTAGGAATCTGCACTTCAATTTTCCCAGAATTGTCTTATGCATGTAAAACAAACATGAGGTTAGGTACTAGGTTAGGTGAACCTTGGGACAGGTCTGTTGAGCTTTCCGGATTATTGTAGCTCAGGAATGTCAGGGGCAGGCAGATAAGCAAATATTAAAGCTACAAAATTTAAAAGATAATGGAAATTGAAAAACTCAAGGTTTGGAGAGACATTACCTTTTAACGAAAATCATAAAACTGCAATAATTGGAGTGACAATTTCCTTTTAAAGATGTTTGCTTTGATAGGTATAAATAACACTTGTCATCACATGTGATACCTGCATGCCACTGCCACGTGTTCCCTAGAAAACACTGATGATCGATTTCTATCCAAAGCATGAAGGAGAACAGTGTTATTTTGGGAAGGTGATTTCATAGATCTGGTTTTGAACCAGTAGTCTGAGAGTACCAAATCTCCTCCAAGAGACACATTAGGTGGAAGATAATTTCATCCGTCTCTCGCAAAACCACCTCCGTTAGAGTGTATGGCCACTTGGATATGTGTCTTTATTAAAGGTCACTGGAAGAAACAATGTAGGGGCTCCAGGATATTCCAAAATTTTTCCCAAAATACATGTGAAGCTGTGGGATCTAGAGTTCAAGTGGTGGTTCTCAAAGTGAGATCTGGATTCCTGAGACTTTTTGAGGGGTAAACCACGTCAAAACTATTTTCATAGGAACACTAAGATGTTATTTGCATTTCACTCTCATTCTCTCGAGAGTGCAGAGCAGAATTTTTCAAAGGCTACATGGCCTGGTATGTCATCACTTTTACAGCAATGGAATAATGCTTTGATATTATTGTGTTTTCTAGGATTTTCTAAAGTAGTAGGTTCAAGGTATATGTGCATGTTCAAATATTTACTCTATTTTTTCTCAGCATTTCTTCTGTGCTGCTATGATATTTCTTTGGCTATGATCTCTGTATCCTCATTATCATCCAATAAATTGTTATTTTGAAATCCTGAAGTTTTCTTTGTATGCAGAAACACATCAAGAATAAACTTTGTTGTATTAGTTGGTAATAGTACTTTTGAATTGTTTTTGTAACATTTTCTAAATTTTTAAATTTATATAAAACTGATATTTTAGAATTTTATAAGATCTTATTTTAAAATGAATGAATGACATACTATAAATAAATCTATATTTAGTGGTACATTAGTGAGTTAAACGAAAAGACTCACTTTCTCAACCCATGGTTGTACCACCTCACCTATGTCTCATTATGTTGAAAAAGATGAAACTGTCATATCCTAGGGTTCTCTTGCCTCATGGAAGGGAGGAATAGATTCCAAGAAAACCAGCAAATAAGAAATAAAATATGATAAAAGCTGGCTTTCCAAAGTAATAATTTACTTCAGACCACTCTGAGTATAAAAAGAAAAAAAAAAAAAGAATTTACTTTTTGTGTTTCGTGCAACAGAACCCTTTAGAATAATATTATGGTGTCAATTAAGTTGCAGCATCATTTTGAATTAAATAAGCAGGAGCGGGAGGGTAGGGGGAGTTGGAATTTTTTTTTTTTTTTGACAGAGTCTGGCTCTGTCACCCAGGCTGGAGTGCAGTGGCGCGATCTCGACTCACTGCAAACTCCGCCTCCCGGGTTCAAGCGTTTCTCCTGCCTCAGCCTGCCGTGTAGCTGGGACTACAGGCGTCTGCCACCACGCCTGGCTAATTTTTTGTATTTTTAGTAGAGACAGGGTTTCACCATGTTAGCCAGGATGGTCTCGATCTCCTGACAGTGATCCGCCCACCTCAGCCCCCCAAAGTGCTGGGATTACAGGAGTGAGCCACCATGCACGGCCAGGAATTGGATATTTTAAAAATAGACAAGCACTCTTTAGAGACCAAAAAAAGTTATAACTTTTCAAACTAGAAGTGAAAAAGCCACTGAGGTATTTAAAGGCTAAGTTACATGTTGCATTGACTGAAGGAGCACACTTGGTAGCTGAGACACCAATAAAGCCTTGTATTGTTTACCTTGCCGAGTGCCTGCTGCATAAAAAGTTAGTAAAAGGAATTTCTACAGTGACATTTTTCAGGAATAGAGAAACACGTGCCATTACAGTTTTAGTTGTAAACATGAAGACTATGTTAATATATCATCTGCAGCATCAGAAAGAATAGCTAATGGATGCTAGGTTTAGTACCTAGGTGACGAGATGCTCTGTGCTGTGAACCACCGTGGCACATGTTTACCTACATAACAAACTGGCACATCCTGCATATGTACCCCTGAACTTAAAATAAAAATTGGGGAAAAATATAGTATCTACAGAATTGTATTTTGTCTTATAGATGAGGGAATCTACTGACAGTATTAAACTTGCGTTTTGCTTGTATTTGACTAGGGTGAGCATCAACTCATTGTTGAAGATTTTCTTTTATATGAATGGTTGGCAACAAATGCAAGTGGTTCTGAAATTTTCAAATTGTTGAATAATTGTTTTGAATCTCATGGTTTATCCTGAAACAACCTAAGAATGTCCTTAAGCAAGCTGTAACATTAGCATTAATTACTTTTCATTATTAGTGAAATTATCAATTATATTCATCCAGACCTTGAGTCCACATCTTCTTACTGATCTAGGGTTTTCTCATGCTGGCTCTTCCATCTACTGCTTCTCAGAAACTCTATCCCTGACAAGCTCTTGATTTCTGTTCACTCAATTCATCTCCCTGATTTGTAAGTTTCTTACCTTTAAAATACACAAGCTAACTTCTGTCTCACAGAATTATGGTGGGGATAAAAGAAGACAAACATGTGACTTTTTTATAAGTCACTAGGCAATTTAAAAGTATAAAAGTATTATTATAGTATGTTCTTTTAAAATCTGAACTAATCTTAGGGTCCCATCAGGCAGTAGAATTGAACCCTTGAAGTCCTTTATCCTCCATCTAACTGGATTTACATAGTTTCATACTCAAAGATTCTGATCATAGTCAGAAATTAGATAGTAATTCCATGCATTCTATACTCTGCCTTCTATAAATAAATTGTTTCCAAGATGGCTCAAGAATGTATTTGCTATGTCTCTGGCCTACCAATATCCCTCATCTCTACTTTATTCTAACTCGTAACAGTTTTGAGGTGAAAAAGATAATCAATACTATTTATCTGCTTGGGGAGTTTTAGTATATTAATACTTTCCCAATAATGCAATTTATGTGGCTTTTCCTCTTTATTCAAATCCAAATTAATACTTAGCAGAAAGATTTTATTACCAAAACTCTGGATTTTTATGCAAGTTATACCTTATTTCCATGGCCTTGCCTATAAATACATTCATCCTTTTGGATGTAACTCTTTGGTTATCTGAATTGTCTATACTATACTTCTTGACTCATGCTTTCCCAAGGATTCCATCACACATTAACTTTTCTTTCTCCTGTTACTCTTCTGATGACCCTTGGTTGGTTTTTTTTTGTTTGCAGGCTCCTCTTCCTGTGCCCTTTGTTTAGTGCATTGTCAGTGTCATCAGACCTTGCAAAGTGCCTGTGAAGTAGTCATCATCTCCATCTTCAAGAATAAACTGAAGTTTGTTCCTTTTAATCAATAGGCACATGCTAAATGCTGAAGATATGATGATAAACAACAACAAACATGGTCTCTGCTCTCTCTGATACAACTTAGAATTTCTGGTGAGTTATGAACATTAATCAATAATCACCAAAAAAGCCAGAATATAATTGCACACAGAAATAAATGCAGTGAAGGCTACATACATGGTTCAATAAGAATGTATCAGCAAGGAGCCTGTCCTAGATTTGGGGAGGAGGAATAAGGAGTGAGGAAAGATTACACTGAAGACACTGACATTTGAAAAAAGACTGAAGGCTGGGCACAGTGGCTCATGCCTGTAATCCCAGCACTTTGGGAGGCCAAGGCAGGCAGATCACGAGGTCAGGAGATCGAGACCATCCTGGGCAACATGGTGAAACCTTGTCTCTACTAAAATACAAAAAATTAGCTGGGCACGGTGGTGCATGCCTGTAGTCCCAGCTACTCGGGAGGCTGAGGCAGGGGAATCACTTGAACCCGGGAGGCGGAGGTGGCAGTGAGCTGAGATCGCACCACTGCACTCCAGCCTGGTGACAGGTGACAGAGCCAGACTCTGTCTTAAAAAAAAAATGGGGGGGCCAGCGCAGTGGCTCACACCTGTAATCCCAGAATTTTGTGAGGCCGAGGCGGGCGGATCACCTGAGGTCAGGAGTTTGAGACCAGCCTGACCAACATGGAGAGACCCTGTCTCTACTAAAAATACAAAATTAGTCAGGCATGGGGGCACGCGCCTGTAATCCCAGCTACTCAGGAGGCTGAAGCAGGAGAATCGCTTGAACCCAGGAGGCAGAGGTTGCAGTGAGCCGAGATCGAGCCATTGTACTCCAGCCAGGGCAACAAGAGTGAAACTGTCTCAAAAAAAAAAAGGGGGGGGGGGAGAAAAAAGAGTGAAATGAGAGAGCGTCAGTGGGTTTTATGTATTTAGGGATTTGAGGATTCAGTAAATCATTTAAATCTTCCCAAACATCCCAATTTCAATTCTCAGGGTCTGTTTCCCAATCAATTCCATAATTTTCTCTGGTTGTGAATTCATAAATTTATATAAATTCTTTAAATTCAGTCTGCAGTATAATTCATCGATCTATACGATCAAATGTTGTTTGGTTTATGGCCAGAACAGCCTTGTGGATACAAGAGAAAATGTATTATCTTAGGAAAGTATAAAAGGCTCCTGACTTTTTGACAGAGATTTTACCCAAAGATTTAAAACCTTGAGCTCACTATTGCTTTATTGTAAGCTCTCTGACATGATTAGAAGCAGCCATTCCACCCCAAAGCCCTTGTGTTCCTCAATATCTTCAGAATTTTTGTTGTCAGAAGCCACTCCCGTTGCTCAGACTTTGTACTTCTTTCCACGCAGCTGCAGCTGAAATTTAAGGCCACTTCACCCCTGCTTGCCATGGGTCATGAGCGTCCCATCCTGTCATGCGAACCAGGTCCTCACTTCCTTAAAACTCAACTACAAATTGGATTATGTTAAAATTAAGAAACCCTGTTCATCAAAAAAAAAAAAAAAAAAAAAACACCATTAGGAGAGTGTAAAGGAAATCCTCAGCGTGAAAGAAGGTATTTGCACCAAATATAACCAATAAAGAGTTTGTGTCTTACTAGTCAGTAAGAAAAAGACAGATAACCAGGGAGTGAAATGATCAAGAAACTTGGTCACTTCAGAAAAGAGAATTTACAAATATCAGACCACTGTATGGAAAGATGTTCTACCTCATTAGACATCAGAGAAATGCAAATTGAAACTATGATGAGCTATCACTACATACCCATCAGAATGACTAAAATTTTTAAAGAAAGACACAAGCTCAAAAGACTGTGGCTTGATAGGAGTCAGCAAGGATACAGCACAACTAGGATTTTCATACACTGATGGGAAAAGTGTAACTTGGTATGGTCACCTCAGAAAACTCTGGTATTACCTCCTAATGCTGAATATAAACATATTCTATGCCCTAGAAATTTCACTTCTACATATACATATATTCAGAAGAAATAAACACAAATATGCACCAAAAGGCATCTACAAAAAAGTACATTTCAGCATTATTCATAATAGTCAAGCAGTAAAAACAGCCTAAATGTCCATCGATGGTATAATGACTAGGAAAATACTGTGATGTGGTCATACAAAGGACTACTATACAGCAACAACAATTAATATGGCCATATACAATGTCGGTCAACGTGATATTGAGAAAAAGAAGCTAATCACAATAGAGTATACATAATGCATGAGTTCCTTTATGTAAAGTTTAAAAGGCAAACCTATCTTTGGTATCAGAGGTCAGGAGAGTACCTCTTGGGAAGAGATAGACAGCCCAGAGAGAAGTGCTACTGGGTACTGGTAATGTTCTATTCTGTGGCCTGGGTGATGGTTACTTGGGAATTTGGGGACTCCTAAATTTATTTGTTTAGTTATTTTATTTTTTGACTGGCTCAGGTAACCAATCCTAGATTCTTATTTCCATGGTGATTTGTTGCTTGCAATTACTTCCCCTAACACTTACCAATTCGACGTAAACAGAACTTACCCTGGCTAATTGAAGCATAAAGAGATTTGTAGAAAACATTGGGCAATGCATAGGAACTCCAGGAGGGCTGGAGAACCAAGCTAGGATGTTACACAGACAGGAACAATGCAATTGGGACTGCCTCTGCTGCCTGTGGTTTGCCACAGTTTCCTGTGAAGACTCCAGGTGCTGCTGCCAATAAGCCTGCCTGGCATTCAAACTCCTGGTCGTGGACTTCTGCCTCATGGTGCTTACTTCTGCCTCCAGCTCTTGCATTAGTCTTGATGGATGAAATCTAGGTTATATGTCTGCTTCCCATTTGAAAGGGAACCTGGAAAATACAGGAGCTCTATTTTGAGCATGAATAACTCACAATGTGAGAAATAACAAACCAGTAAGTTGTTGCTCAAAAGTTTCTGGGCACTAAAAAAAACATATTCCTGTTACAATTGTACCAGCAATGTTTTCCCAAACTTTCTAGAACTGATAAGTCTGGTGCTACTAAACATTTATAAAATGTAGTTGATACACTTTAGATATTTGTTGTGCCCAAATCTTATGTTGAAATGTAATCCCCAGTGTTGGAGGCGGGACCCGGTGGGAGGTGTTTGGATCATTGGAGTGGATCCCTCATGAATGGTTTGGGCTATCCCCTTGGTGATGAGTGAGCTCTCACTGAGTTCACACAAAATCTGGTCATTTAGAAGCGTTTGGCAACTCCCCTCCCACTCTCTTTCACTCTCAGTCACTCCTGCTTTTGCCATGTGACATGCCTGCTCCCCCGTCACCTTCCACCATGATTGTAAGCTTCTTGAGGCCTCTCTAGAAGCAGACCAGGTGCCAGCACCAAGCTTCCTGTACAGCGTGAAGAGCCATGAGCCAATTAAACCTCTTTTCTTTAGAAATTACTCAGTCTAATATATAGCAACACAGTAATAGCTTAATATAGTAGTCAAGGAAAGACACTTATAAATTCTTTTTATAAAGCCTATATAATGTTAAAAATCAATACCTTGTCAACTTCCCCGACAAAAATCTCATTAATATCAAAGCAAAAATCCTGAACAAAATACTACCAAGTGAAATCTAGCAATGCATTTTAAATATAATTATACCATGACTAAGCAAGTATATTACAAGAGTGGAAGAAAAGTTTAATAATGAAATATCTTTCAATATAATTCACCATATTAACTAGTTAAAAGAGAAAGATGATGTAATTTCTCAATAGAAGCCTACTACATGGCATTTAATGAAATTTAATTCTCACTCCTGAATTTAAAAAAAACTGGAAGAAACATTTCATATAATAGATAGTTGTGGGGTTCGGGATGCAGCTTTCTTTCTCCTTTCTTTTGTCAACAGCAATCCAAATTTCCTTGAACTGTACCTATCCTCTTTTCAGGCCACACACTTTGGTTAGGGCTGATACACTCAGTCCCACAGGTAGGTGAGTAAGCCAAAAGCATAATGATATTTCCAACTTCTGACTACATGAGTTAATTCAGGCCCAGGATGATGTTCCAACTCTTCAGGGTATAGGATCTTTTGTTTTCCACAGGACTTGAACCTAGGAGGCTATAAGCTGAGCAATATAGTATGCCATGTTGCTCTTGCCTCAAACCTAAACTAGAACCATTAGAATGTAATTCTCATGAAACCAGGTACTTTAGTTGTCTTGTTGGCAACTATATTTCTAGCACTAAAAGAGTAGTTCCTGGCACATAGTAGGTACCCGATAAATATTTTCTGAATGAATGAATGATTGAAGCCACAATTGAGGTACCTTAAGCTAAATTATGAAAAATATCTGGATCTCATTGTCACTTCAGACCCTAAATCAAACTGCATCAATCGTATGACATTTCAGTTACAGGAGGCACATTCTATTTTTACTCAGATCAATCTGGGTGAGAGTTTTGGATATTTGCACCCAAAAGGCCCTAACTGAAACACTATCTTAATATGATGTTGTAAAGCATATGAAGTCTATTCTCCTTAATTTATTGAATACATTCAATGTAGTCCCCAACAAAATTCAAGCAGGTTTTAATTGGTTCAAGACTCAACAAAACACCACTAAAATTTATTTGAAATTATAAATATGTGATTAAAATTGTTTTTATTTCCATAGGTTTTTTGGGGAACAAGTGGTATTTGGTTACATTAGTAAGTTCTTTAGTGGTGATTTGTGAGATTTTGGTGCACTCATCAAGCGAGCACATACACTGAACCCAATTTGTAGTCTTTTATCCCCCCCAACCCTTCCCCCTGAGTCCCTGAAGTTCATTGTATCATTCTTATGCTTTTGCATCCTCATAGCTTCGTTCCCATTTATGATTGAGAACATACGATGTTTGGTTTTCCATTCCTGAGTTACTTCACTTAGACTAATATTCTCCAGTTCCATCAAGGTTGCTGCAAATGCTATTAATTCATTCCTTTTCATGGCTGAGTAGTATTCCATTGTACACATATATCACGATTTCTTTATCTACTCATTGATTGATGGGCATTTGGGCTGGTTCCATATTTTTATAATGTGAATTATGCTGCTATTAACATGCATATGTAAGTATCTTTTTCATATAATGACTTTTTTTCCTCTGGGTAGATACCCAGTAGTGGGATTGCTGGATCAACTGATAGTTCTACATTTAGTTCTTTAAGGAATCTCTACACTGTTTTCCATAGTGGTTGTACTAGTTTACTTCCCCACCAGCAGTATAGAAGTGTTCCCTTTTCACTGCATCCACACCAACATCTAATATTTTTAGATTTTTTGATTATGGCCATTCTTGTAGGAGTAAGGTAGCATTGCATTGTCATTTTGATTTGCATTTCCCTGATCATTAGTGAAGTTGAGCATTTTTTTTATATGTTTGCTGGCCATTTGTAAATCTTCTTTTGGGAATTGTCTATTAATGTCCTTAGCCCACTTTTTGATAAAATTATTTGTTTTATCACATTTTTTTGAGTCCTTTATCAGATGTATAATTGTGTAAGATAGGATCTTCCTGAAGAAAAAAAAAAGAATGCAGGAAGAATCTTATCTTTAGCTCCATCGTATATAAAACATAATAAAAAGTGAAAGTAACTAAAATATTGTATTATTGACACCAGATAGACAGATTGTTTGATAGAGTCCCAAAGTAGACCCGATTCTACCAATGAAAAGAAGAAGAGAATGGAGATATTGCTATTTTTGTAATTTCTTTATACTTTGCTCAGTATTGACTGGCTCATTACCATGAAGGTGGGAGCCATGGCTACATCTCTCTTCACTGCATACCCAGAAACCAACACCGTGTTTGGCAGGTAGGAAGATGTAAACATTTGTTGTCTGATTGAACAAATGTTAGGAAGTAGTTCATGTATTGCTTGAGGGCCACCCAGCTTAACAGTAAACAGTGGTTGGTGATTCAAACAATCGTTTCTTAGGAGAAATACATATCATTTATTAAATCATAAAGAGTCCCATTCAAATCATGATGGAAAAATTGATTATTCAATAATATACTATTTTGAAATATTAAAGATAGATTTACATTCTACTTCTCATGCTTAAATAAACTCATATTGTCTTATAATAGCAAAGACACTGGGAACTTAATCTCTATCAATAAGGCACTAATTAAATTTTTAAAACACACTTAGGGAGATGTCCAAGACAAATTAATATACATAAAAGCTAATTGTAGAATACTAAACATAGTATTCTTTCTTTAGTATAAAATCAATCTATCTTATTTATAGTAATATATGAGCAAAAAAACTTCAAAAACAATATTCAATGCACAGCATAATCTAAAACTAGGTAAAGTCAACATGTGGATGAGGAGATCATAGTCTAAATTTTAAACTTTTTCCCACTAAGCATTATGCACTTCAATGTTTGAAATAAAGAACACAGTTGGAAAAAAAATAAAAGGAAATGTTTAGGACCTAGCAGTTAGATAGCAATTGAATTCGAGCCAAGTGTACAGATAGGAGTGTCTGAAATGGCTTTCCCCCTTATGATGATGATATATTTGGAAAAGTCTGGTGGGGTGTTTCTAAGGAAACTTAGCAGTAAAGTCCAAAACCGTCATCTCCATCAAAAAAAGGGAGTAGGTCTCTGCGTTATGGGAAGATAAAAAGGGGAAGTGAATTGAATATTACATTAATAACAAAAGTAAACATCTTTGTTTAAAACAACAACAGTCCTGCAGCTATTGAATCTCAGCAGACAGAACCAGACGAGAACAGGACTAACTGCTCAGATAAGACCCTGCCAAGAGTGAAAGTATCAGCAAAAGGAAATGTATGCTAGTCTAAAACTCAATTAATTTCATCAGGGGTATCACTGAAAACAAATTATCATGTCCGATAACACAAAACCCTCGCAAGCCAAAGGACACAGATAACACTCAAGTTCAAAGGCTTATAGTTTACTTTGTTTTTAGTAAGCTACATTTTCTCTAAACATCACAGGAATAATTAAAGGATGTTTCCTGTGCTGTTTCTGATATTAATTAAAGCTGTCCAGTGGTACCGATATGAGAACAATAGTGATAGAGTCAGCCAGTTTCATGTGAACTGCTTGTTGCAAATCAACTGAGGAATTTGCTTTTTGGTGGTAGCTCAATCTCACTTGTTCATGTTTGGAGTTAGAGCAATGCAAAGCGTGTCCTTTTTCTTGACAATTGCCTTTCTATCTTCTTGTAGTGAGATTAGGAAATGAGCCAAGTGAAAGCTTGGTATCTGCACAAGCACAGATGGACGTTGCTCTGTAGGTGGTTGAACTCTTTCCACAGTAGCCGTTGGCTTGTGCACATCTGATTACCATTGTTTGGTCGCTCAGATGTGATTGTTTTTGCTTTTGCTTTTTGATTTGTTAAAGAAAAATGTAGAGTTGAGGAAACAGCTCAGGAATGAAGGCTGTGGCTCTGTGTTCTCACTCCCAAATATGACTCACATCTCTAATGAGGCTTGGGGCCAGTCACTTAACTCCTATGGCTCAATGTCTTTCTCCATAAAATAGAAATGGTAGCACCAAATGAGCAGCAATGGTGTTCTTGAAATTATCGAATGAGTGGGAAGGAATCTGAGAAAAAATACATATCTTTCTCTATAAAAGGGAAATAAAGATTGCTACATGATAAATCGTCGTCAAGGAAGAAAAATATCTCTAGTGGACAGCTTTAAAAATAGAACAAAGTTTTATTTATCTGGGGTGGTCCTAAAGGATCTGAAGACAAATATTGGAACTAGATAATCTTACCAGGTCTCTTCCAGTCCTATGACTTCATAATGCCAAATCCTGAAAGATTATCTGTGCTGTATCTACTAAAATAGACTTATCATTCTAGTCATTAAAGAACAATAATGTACCACGGTTCTTGTGTGTTTTACAAATTGAGCAAAACTGCTGAACTATGAAAAAAGTTTTAAATCTCAACTCCTACAGCTCTTACAAATCTCAGGGAAGTTCTAAAATCTTGACTTACAAAAATGAATTTTAGGAAAGAAAATGGATTACCATATTTCCATTAAAATTCTAAAGGACCCTAAAGACCTTGAGAAGGAAAGATACAAAAACTGCCTTCAAAAACTGCAAGCAGTAACAACAACAAAAAATAGCCAACAAAAAAATCCCACAAATAAAATAATTTAATGAACATATGGATTTTTGCAACTGTTGAAGCTTGCTGCCAATTTTGTAGTTAATATTTCTGAAAGTCAGAATATGCTGATCACTACATGTTTATAAAAACATTCTCAATAGTAAAGACAAAAGATTGCACTTTGGCACATTTACTGAGCACGTGGACAATTATGTCAGACTCTTACTTCACTTAAAAAGGAGAGTAAAGGAGGAAGCCTCTCTTGTAGTTTTATGTGATCTGTTTCAATACCTTAGGACTCCTGACGTAAGTGCTTTCTGTATGAACAGCTCACCAACATAGAAACAAATGAAAATAGTCCTTTAAGTATTTAGTAATTGTAAAAATATTTGAGAAGATAAAAACGTGGGATTTTTTTCATGATATTTTCCAATGACAGCTGGAAATATGATTTTTCTTTACTTCAGGAAACTAAAACCTCTGGGATTTTTCAAATGTTTATTTTGGACAAAGATTATGAAAACATTCAGCATTTACCCTGGTGCCATTTGAAGCTCGTGTTTTGGGCCTGAAACATCGTTTGGGCCTGAGATGTGCTCAAATTTTCATTTCGGTTGGTGTAGCTTTGACTTGGAGGAAAACGTTACCTGTCATAGACTCACACTGTGGAGAAGAGCTCAAGGCATGAATTAGTATCTTTAAAAATGTGTTCTTTCAAGCTCATGATCCTTTGGGGAGATCTGAAAGTCAAGAATTTAAGACCTTTCCTAAATAAAGGGGTTCTGGTACATCTGGAAGACACATTTTTTTTCTCTCTCTTCTTTAAGGGAGACACTGGGACTGGGTGTAGTGGCTCACGCCTGTAATCCCAGCACTTCAGGAGGCCAAAGTGGGTGGATCACTTGAGCCCATGAGTTCAAGACCAGCCTGGACAACATGGCAAGACCCTGTCTCTACAAAACATACAAAAAATTAGCCAGGTGTGGTGGCACATGTCTGTAGTCCCAGCCACTCAGGAGGCTGAGGTGGGAGAATAGATTGAGCCCAGGAGGTTGAGGCTGCAGTGAGCGTGATTGCACCACGGCACTCTGGCCTGGGTGACAAGAGAGAGACCCTGTCTCAAAAAAAAATGATAATAATAAAATTAAAAAAAAAAGAAGGAGAGGGATAGGGAGAGAGAGAGAGACACTGAAAGTGAAGCTGAATCTACCCATTGGGAGACCAGGAGAGCTCTTTGGTTTCCATCCTCTATCTTCTCTAACCAGGATGAATATTAGGAGACATGCAGCCTCTAATGATTATATAGAGTAAGATGGTGTTGATATAATAGATCTTCCTTCAGCTCTGCTCTCAAGAGCTACACCTATTCTTTTTTTTTTTTTTTTCCTGGCATGGGGATGGGTGCTTTTCTTCACTCGCTTTATGGCAAATCTTGCAGAAGTAGCTCATGTCTCTGGTTCCCCTACTTCACTCCCGTGTTTTTTCACCTGGTTAAAGTTATGGGTGCACAACCATTTCTGCATTTTAAACCAATTTCCCACTCTCGATGCAGGTAATAATAAAGTGGGTTTGGGAAGGCCAAGATTTAGGCATGAAAGCCAGCTAATGTGGACAAAGTGGAGTGAGGACAGGGAGTCATCTGGAAATATCTGTGGGGGAGTGAGCATTTCCTGAGCCTGAGGAGAGAGAACTTTCCACAAGAGGGTCTGGCCTGGTCTGTGTCTGCCCAGAAATCTTCTAATGGAGCTCAGAAGAAGGTTGCTTTGATATGTGACAAGCAGAGTGTGCCCATTTTGGTTCTCTTTGCAGGAGACCTGGCCCAGCAGGTTGTCTGGTATAGCATGAGGTTCCCCGTCTCTAGAGCGTATAGGCAGCAGCCACATACCTACCAG
The DNA here is from genome assembly GCF_002776525.5 of Piliocolobus tephrosceles. Classification (NCBI taxonomy): domain Eukaryota; kingdom Metazoa; phylum Chordata; class Mammalia; order Primates; family Cercopithecidae; genus Piliocolobus; species Piliocolobus tephrosceles. Next base: position 53,642,947 of record NC_045439.1, on the reverse strand, counting down.
CTCAGACAGGGGAGAGATGGACATTGTAGTTCTTCACTGTCATTTTAACCTAAATCATAATCTCCTCCTGAAATGATAAAGTAGCTGCGAGTAACATCAAAACCTGGTAATATTAACATGACTTTTAGCCAAGGAGCCATGTCTTCAAAAGAAAACGTGTGTGGAAACTCAATATACAAAACAGCTAAAAGTCAAGCTATTCTAGGTTTGTGGTGGGATGGGGACCTGAGACTCCACTCAATTGCAACCTCTGCTGCCCTCCCTAAGAACTTGTCCTCAGAGAATCCTATGAAAATTATTGCTATAACCAAACACCTCTGCTTTTGAGTTCACACACACCTAGCATGTCACATACTCACAGATAGATGCTTCTTCCCCCTTGTAAGAAATGCAATGCCAGGTTTCAATGTTCCTGTGACCTGAACAGAAAACAGTCCATGGATTGTGCCCACTTGCTCACAAATGCTTTCTAAGTGCTTATTATGTGCCAGGCACTGTTGTAGTTGCAGGGCTACAATGATGCGTCAGTAGCCATGATCCCTGTCCATATGGAAATATACTGCACCATGAAGCTTCAGAGAAATGATAAAGTAGCTGCGAAACACATCAGTATCCCCATTCCTGTTCTCCTTCTTCTTTGGCCTTTGTCTTCTCTAGGCCATTCCTTTCCAATTTTCCAACCTTTAGGTCATTATAGTATCATTGGTTTCACTTGACTATTTGAATACTCCAGGTAAATTCTTGAACAATAAAGCTCACATTGGAGGGGGAGATTGAACATGTCTCAAGTCATCTGAAAAATCCTGCAGGTTTTAGTCCACTATGATGGTGTGACATGGTTCACAAAAAGCTCTAGGCTGCATGAACAGGAGCATCATTCCTGATCCAGTGAACCTCCAGTCTTGCTCTCTTCTCTCTTTCCAGATCACATCCAGGGGCCAGGACCAGTGCTGTGAGCCACTGGATGAAGCCATTGACCAACTAGAAAGCATCCACAGAGGTCAAGTAGGACCATGGGAAATCCAGATTCCATTTAAACAAGAATGCCTTAAAGAAGTGAGAATATTTAGCCTGAGTGAGACGAAATACTCTTACTCTGTGTGTGATCAGAAGAGGAGAAAGGAGGTCAAAGTTACATCAATGTGATCAGCAACCATTTGATAGAGCTATCGTGCTCGAGAGGGAACAGTTTGATTTATACGTTTGACAAAGCGGAGCCAGAATCAATACATGAACATTAAAGGAAAGAATACTTGGGCTCAATATTTGGGCTCAGTATTTTGGGCTCAATAATTTGGGCTCAATAAGGAGGACTTTCCCAATAATTACAATGTTCCAAACCTGAAATGGGGTGTCTCAAAAAGAAGTGAGTGCCCTGTTACTGAAAACATTCAGGTTAGGACTAGATAACCATCAATTAGGGTGATATCATGAGATTCCTGTGACTGTTCCAACAAGCATCTGGTGTGCACCAGTCTTATATTTTAAGAGACACTGAGAGCAAAGAGAAACACTTCCTCCCTCAAAGAGCTCAGGGTTTGAAGAGACTGACATGTAAACAAACTGATAATGGCAATTTGGTATAACATATGCAATTTGGAGTAACATGTGCAAAGGAACATGGGCCAAATTTTAACTAGTAGAGAGAGAAAAGTTGATGGTCTGCTAGGGGTAGGGGGAGGCTGAGGCTGAGAATGGAACTAGAGAGGATTTTAGGGAGAAGGTAATGTTGAGCAGATTTGAAGGTATGTAGGAGTTTTTGTGGACCCTATTGTTCAATTAATGCCAGTCAATAAGGAGAACACTCAGGATAAGTGGGGCAGGGGTTGGGGGTTGCAAAAGACATTGGGGTAGAAACAGCATGGCTTATCAGGGACCTAAGTGGTTTGAAAGATCTTGAGCATAAGGCAGTGGGAAAGGGAAGAAAGGGGAAGTGGCAGGAGATCAAGAAGATGGGAGGCCAAGAAACAGAATGCCTTTGATCTTGAACAGGGGCTTCTCTCATGGAGATGAGAGGAAATGCATAGCAATGTGGAGAGAGTAAGGGCTGGTCAGTAAGATAAATATGGCTGTTGACAACATATTTCTCAGTGAATAACTGATCAGCATAAGAGGAATGAAGTTGTGTAGGGGTCTCATGGAGACTATCCTAAAGAGTTAGCATAATTGTGGGCAATGTGAAAGAAAGGCAAAATAATTTATAGATAGCATCAAGGACCAAAAGGGAAAATATTAAAATTCATAGCATCAGTCCACACAGGCCTCTGATTTTCTTTAGGAGCACTCAGATGTGTGGGAGGTCAGAGGAGATGGGCTCTAAGGTCTTTTCTAAGTTCAAGATTCCCAGATTCCATGCCTTGCCATTATTCCCTCTTGGGCATATAGGATATTTTGTAATGGCTTTAAAATATATATATATATACACCATATAATTGCCAAGGAAAATGATGTAATTAAATGATTTTTAGTATATTCACAGAATTGTGTTAGTATCACCATAATCAATTTTGGAAAATTACTCCCAAAAAAGTCCTGTACAGGCATGCCTCATTTTATTGTGCTTTGCTTTACTGTGTTTCACATATACTGTGTTTTTTTACAAATTGAAGGTTTGTGGCAACCCTGTGTCAAGCAAGTCTTTCAGTGCCATTGTGCTAACAGTATGTGCTCACTTTGTGTCTCTGTCACATTTTGGCAATTCTTGCAATATTTCTAACATTTTCATTATTATTATATGTTATGGTGTTGCTATCAGTGATCTTTGATGTTACTGTTGTGATTGTTTTGGGGCACCATGAACTGTGCCCATATAAGATGGAAAACTTAATTGATAAATGTCTGCGTTCTGACTGTTTCATCAACTGGCTCTTCCTCCATCTCTCTCTCCCTCTTCTTGCGCCTCCTATTCTTTGAGACACAACAATATCGCAATTACACCAATTTAATAACTCTACAAAGGCCTTTATGTGTTCAAGTAAAAGGAAGAGTCACAAGTCTGACACTTGAAATAGAAAGCTAGAAATGATTAAGCTTAGTGAGGAAGTCATGTATAATGCTGAAAGCTGAGATAGCCAAAAGCTAGAAATCTTGAGCCAAACAGCCAAGTTATGAAGTCAAAGGAAAAATTCTTGAAGGAAATTAAAAGTGCTATTCTAGTGAACACATGAACAGTAAGAAAGTCAAATAGCATTATTGCTAAAATAAAGAAAGTTTGAGTAGTCTGGATAAAAGATCAAACCAGCCCCAACATTCCCTTAAGCCAAAGCCTAATTGAGAACAAGGCCAAAACTCTTAAATTCCCTGAAGGCTGAGAGAGGTGAGGAAGCTACAGAAGAATAGCTGGAAGCTAGCAGAGATTCACAAAGTTTAAGAAGCCATCTCCATAACATAAAAGTGCAAGGTGAAGCAGCAAGTGCTGATGTAGAAGCTGTAGCAAATTATCCAGAAGATCAAGCTAAGATCATTGATGAAGGTGGCTACACTAAACAACATATTTTCAATGTAGATAAAACAGCGTGCTTTGGAGAAAAATGACATCTAGGACTTTTCTAATTAGAGAGGTCAGTCCTTGCCTTCAAAGCTTCAAAAGAACTGGCTAACTCTCTTGTTAGAGGCTAATGCAGTGGGTGACTTTAAGTTGAAACTAATGCTCATTTACCATTCTGAAAATCCTGGGGCCCTTGAGAATTATGCTAACTATTCTACCTGTACTGTATAAATGAAACAGCAAAGCCTGGATGACAGCACATCTGTTTACAGCATGGTTTGCTGAATATTTTAAGCCCACTCTTGAGACCTACTGCTCAGAAAAAAAAAAAAAAAAATCCTTTCAAAATGTTACCACTCATTGACAACGTTCCTGATCATCCAAGAGCTCTGATGGAGATGTACAAAAATATTAATGTTGTTTTCATGCCTGCTAACCCAACACCCATTCTGCAGTTCATAAATCAAGGGGTAATTTTGACTTTCAAGTCTTATTATTAAGGAATACATTTTGTAAGGCTATAGCTTCCATAGATAACAATTCCTCTGATGGATCTGTGCAAAGTCAATTGAAAACCATCTGGAAAGAATTCTCATTCCAGATGCCATTGAGAACATTTGTGATTCATAGGAGAAGGTCAAAATATCAACATTAGCAGGAGTTTGGAAGAAGTTGATTCCAACCCTCATGGATGACTTTGAGGGTCTTCAAGACTTCAGTGGAAGAAGTATCTGTAGATATGGGAGTAACAAGTCAACTAGAATGAGAAGTGGAGCCTGGAGGTGGGACTGAATTGCTGCAATCTCATGATAAAACTTTAATGGATGAAGAGTTGCTTCTTATAGATGAGCAAAGAAAGTAATTTCTTGAGATGGAATCAACTCCTACTGGAGATGCTGTGAACATTGTTGAAATGACAACAAAGGATTTAGAACATTACATCAACTTAGTTGATAAAGCAGCAGCAGGGTTTGAGAGAATTGACTTTAATTTTGGAAAAAGTTCTAGTGTGGGTAAAATGCTTTCAAACAGCATTGCATGTTATAGAGGTATCCTTTGTGAAAGGAAGAATATATTGACCCAGCAAACTTCACTGTTTTCTTATTTTAAGAAGTTACCACAGCCACCCCAACCTTCAGCAGCCACCACACTGATCAGTCAGCAGCCATAAACATCAGGCAAGACCCTCCACCAGCAAAAAGATTATCAGTCACTGAAGGCTCAAAAATGCTTAGAATTTTTAGCAGTGAAGCATATTTTAATTAAGGTATGTACATTGCTTTCTTAGACATAATACGTTTAATAGACTACTCCACAGTATAAACATAACTTTTTTTGTTGTTATTTTTTTGAGATGGAGTCTTGTGCTGTCACCCAGACTGGAGTGCAGTGGTGTGATCTCCGCTCACTGCAACCTCCACCTAGCGGGTTCAGGTGACTGTCCTGTCTCAGCCTCCAGAGTAGCTGGGATTACAGGCGCCTGCCACCACGCCTGGCTAATTTTTTGTATTTTTTAGTAGAGATGGGGTTTCAGCATGTTGGCCAGGCTGGTCTCGAACTCCTGACCTCAGGTGATCCACCCAGCTCAGCCTCCCAGACTGCTAGTATTACAGGCGTGAGCCACCACACCTGGCCTAAACATAACTTTCTCAGTGCATAAACGGGGAACCAAAAAACTTGTGGGACTTGCTTTATTGTGATATTTGCTTTATTGCTGTGGTCTGGAACCAAACCCACAATGTTTTCAAAGTATGCCTGTATCTATTAGCAGCCACTCACCATTTCCTCTCCACCTTACCCCAGCCCCTGACTGCCACTGATCTATTTCCTGTACCTATAGGTGTGCCTATTCTAGATGTTTTGTGTAAATGGAATCATACAGTGTGGCCTTTTGTGACTGGCTTCTTTCACTTAATTCTTCTTTCAAAGTTCATCTATTTGATAGCATGAATACCTACTCCATTCCTTTTTATTGCTGAATAATGTTCCATTACATGTATATATACCACATCTTCTTTATGCACTCATCAGTCAATGGGCATTTGGGCTGTTTCCACTTTTTGGCTGTTACGAACAATGCTGTTTCAAACACTCATGTACAAGTTTTTGTATTGACACCTGCTTTCATTTCTTTTGGCAAACCGAATATTTTTTATCCCCACTGCTTGGGATATCATATTATAAACTCACTGTTTTCAGAAGTGCCACAATATTTCTAAGTGATATTGTGGAATTTTCATCTCACCAACTCCCAAAAAGTACAAAATAACAGCACCCTTTAAGGCCTATCTGTGGAACTTTATTTTCTTCCCGAGGGTGGCCTGCTTGATGGTTCTAGGGCTCAAGGCATGTCTAAACAGGCACTGTATGCTGCTGTCCTCACAAATCATACACAAACACACACACACACAAACACACACACACATGCTCATTTACAGGGTTTGTAAACAGATTACATGTATTATGATAGATGTTATTGTTTTTTCATCTGATTGAGGGAAAATTTGTCCTCCAGTTGTAGCATCACAGCCATTTCATCATCTCAAAATGATTCTCCTCTCCTGCCTGTTCTGTCTTATGAGGACACTTAAAATTTAGATTGGAGTTCAGTGGGACAGCAGATACCTTTATCACAGTGGAAAGAGACATCTGGTCAAAGCACCCTGAGAAACTTTTTTTTTTTCTTTTTTGAGACAGAATGTCACTCTGTCACTCAGGCTGGAGTGCAGTGGTGCTATCTTGGCTCACTGCAACCTCCACCTCCCAGGTTCAAGTGATTCTTGTGCCTCAGCATCCTGAGTAGCTGGGATTACAAACGTGTGCCACCATGCCCAGGTAGTTTTTTGTATTTTCAGTAGAGACGAGGTTTCACCACATTGGCCAGACTGGTCTCAAACTCCTGGTCTCAAGTGACCTGCTGGCCTTGGCCTCCCAAAGTGCTGGGATTACAGGCATGAGCCTGCCCCTGGGTAACTTAACATAGACGGGAGGAGTTTGGTTATCTGTTTACTTGTGTAAGTCCCTACTTAGCAATCCTGAACTGGGAAAAGAAAAAACAAGGCCCATTGGGTGATCCAAACCTTTACAGATTAACACAGCATTGAATAAAGGAGATTTGCTAACAGGAAATTGGCTCAGAAAGCATTACTACTAGAGCTTGCATGTAACGACTGCGTTCTGTAGGCCTCCATCTCTGGGAGAGGCATCTCCCAAGGCCACTCATAATGTCACTAGGGAAGGGAAAAAATAAAACCGAACAAAACCTCTTTCTGTCCTTGGACCTTCAAGATCTCTGGCAGTGATCCCTGTGATGAACCCTTCTTCTTTGAGATGCCTTCTGCTCGGGGATGCTCTTTCAGCTCTGTTCTCAAGAGCTACTTCTGGTGCCTTCTCCAGGCGTTTTTCTTACTCACTTTCCCTGCAACTCTTGCAGTGGAGTCTCTGTTTTCCCTTAGGTTTACCTCCATTTCCATGTTTCTCTAAAAATCTACAGAGATCCACCAAGTGCGGTGGCTCATGCATGTAATCCCAGCACTTTGGGAGGCTGAGGTGGGCAGATCACCTGAGGTCAGGAGTTTGAGACCAGCCTGGCCAACATGGAGAAACCCTGTCTCTACTAAAAATAGAAATATAGCTGGGCGTGGTAGCACATGCCTGTAATCTCAGCTACTTGGGAGGCTGAATCAGGAGGAACACTTGAGCCTGGGAGGTGGAGGTTGCGGTGAGCCGAGATCACGCCGTTGCACTCCAGACTGGGCAACAAGAGTGAAACTTTGTCTCAAAAAAAAAAAAAAAAAAAAAATTAAAAAATATAAATAAATCTACAGAGATCTGGGGAAATAGGAAGAAGGTAGAGTTAAGATGGAGACTAATTCAGAGAATGGTGGAAGGGTTTTCTCCAGCTCCTTTGCTATTTTCTCTCCCCTGTTCTCCTTCCACACTCCTCCATCCTCCCAGGTCGTTCCTTCCTCAGTGCATCTCCTACCTGCCCAGAGCTTTGCTTTTCTGTCTCTTCTGTGAACCAGATGTGGGGACATATACACTGCTTCCATCAGGGGGAGGCGCTCTCTCAACCAGGATTGATTTATAATCTGTTTAGAAATCAGTATTTTATAGGAAACTCTCGTGCCATCACCATGAGATTTCCTTTCAAGTTACAGGAAAACTCAAGCTGACATCGTCCATTTCAATAACTGTCTCAACTCACCAGCAGATATGGGCATTTTACCAGCCTTGCTTAAAGTGGATCAGTAAAAAGACAAAATGTAACTGGGTCAGAATAAAACTAGAAAGGAAGGTGATACTAATAATTAGAAAAAAAATAATTCAAAAGTTTCAGAAATTGTTATCTGCATCTGGCCAAACCTGAGTCTTTCGGCAAGTTCCTAGGGCTCTAGTAATAGATATTTTTAGTAGAAAATAATGCTATCAGAAATTTTAGTAACTATTTTTAAATGTTGATTAAGCACTCCTGTTTCTAATGGAATAGGAAGCACAGAACGCTACTCCCACTATAACAGCTAAAAGAAATAGATAATTTGGAACAAATATACATACATCTATAGACAGATGTAAAAATATATAATTTAATTTCTGTTTTAAAATATACATCTACTTTAAAACATATAACAGTGTACTACTTATGCTAATATGAGATATTATAAAAATTATAAATATATTTATATGGATATAAGTTGACTCTTATAATTCTCAGTTCCTTATTTGAGAATTCTACTCACTAAAATTTATTAGTAATGCCAAAACCAAAGCTCCCAGGGCTTTTGAAGTGTTTTGAGACATGTGGATGCAGAGAGGGCAAAAAATTTGAGTCACCCAACATGCATGTTCCCAGCTGAGGTCAAACAAGGCAAAGTCTGCCTTCTTGTTTCAATTGTCATGATGTGAACACTATGTATATGTATAACACTACTAAACAGACTGTCCTTTTCACTACTGAGGGGCACGTTTTATATATTTTTGTGCTTTTTGTTGATGATTTTGCTATTTAAAATGGTCCTAGTGTTCCTAAGAGCAAGAAGGCTGTCATGTGCCTTATAGAGAAAATAGATGTTTTAAAGCTTTGTTCAGGTGTGAGTTATAATACTGTTGGCCATGAGTTCAATGTTAATGAATCAATAATGTAAATTAAATAACCTAATCTTGTATTTTCCCTAAGGATGACAATTTAGTATTCATTAATTTGGGGTTCATGGTGATTTTATGGAACCAAATAATAAATTCTATAAATTCTTATAGAATCAAATAATGAGAATCAACTCTGTATATAATTTTTACGTATACCATTTTTATATATTTATATAATTTTTATTTCTTATTATATATACATCATTTTAACATATATATGTTTGACTGTTTTACTATTTCTACATGTCTCTTAACCTCTTTTCCATTATTTTGTGTTCTTTTTCTCTCTGACCTTCAGTCAAATGTTTTCTTATTGACCCTCTTTTGCTGTGTCTTGACAGCTCATCCACTAAGATTTGTATATATATATATAAAATATATATATATATATATAATCTGAATTTCAGAAGGATAGGAGAATGAGAACAGGGCAGATGCATTATTTGAAGAGATAATGACCAACAATCAACCTATAGCTTCAAGAAGCTCAGAGAACCCCGAGTAGGTAAATACAAAAAAAAAAAAAAAAAAATCACACTAGACACATGAGAGTCAAACTGTTGAGAACAAAAGACATTGACAAAATCTTAAGGACAGGCATGCTGGCTCACAGCTGTAATCCCAGCACTTTGGGAGGCCAAGGCGGGAGGATCACTTGAGATCAGGAGTTTGAGACCAGCCTGGCCAACACGGTAGAAACCGCATCTCTACTAAAATTACAAAAATTAGCCAGGCATGGTGTTGCATGCCTGTAATCTCAGCCACTCAGAAGGCTAAGACAGGAGAATTGCTTGAACCCGGGAGGTGGAGGTGTCCGTGAGCTGAGATTCTGCCACTGTATACCAGCCTTGGGCGACAAAGCAAGACTCCATCTCAAAAAAAAAAAAAAAAAAAAAAAACTTAAAAGCAGTTGGAGGAAAGAGACACATTACCTTCAGAGGGGCAACAATAAGAATTAAAAATGGCTTCTCAACAAAAACTGGAGTTGCAGAGAACAATGAAATGACAGATTTAAAGAGCTAAGGGGAAAAAGCTTCCAACCTACAGTTCAATATCCAGAGAAAATATCTTTCAAAAATGAAGGCAAATTAAAAACAAAAGTTGGAATTCATTCCCAACAGATCTGCTTTACAATAAATAAAGTTCTTCAGCTTGAAGGATAAATGTATAAATCAGGCTATCACTTGAGACTTGTTACCTTGACTGTATTTAGATTTAAATATACATAATACATAAGTTGACCTCCAAAATTAAAAAATTCTCAGCCTGTCTTCCCATTGCAGGACTTCAAAACATCCACTATATTGCTTATTTCTTCACATGACTGGGAAAGCAAGTTTCTTCAATAAAGGCCTTTAATAGGAAATCTGAAATCAATTAAATAATAAGCAAAGAATATGATGTCAAATATATGAAATGACCTATGATTTCACTGATTTACTGACTTTTACCCTTCCTTTGCTCAGAATCCTGAAATTTATTCATTTTTGATTATTTTCCAAAAAGTTACTGTTCTTTCTGCTTTCTGATATAATCTCTGACAAAGTATCTGCTTATTGGGTCCTCCATTTTCTATACCATTATCTCCAATGGATTATAAAATGTGTTGGGATGGCCAGGTGCAGTGTCTCATGCCTGTAATCCCAGCACTTTGTGAGGCCGAGGTGGGCAGATCACCTGAGGTCAGGAGTTTGAGACCAGTCTGGTCAACATGGCTAAACCCCATCTCTACTAAAAATACAAAAATTAGTCAGGCGTGGTGGCAGGCACCTGTAATCCCAGCTACTCGGGAGGCTGAGGCACTAGAATCGCTTGAACCTGGGAGGCAGAGGTTGTAGTGAGCCGAGATCATGCCACTGCACTCCAGCCTGGGCAACAGAGTGAGCCTCCGTCTCAAAAAAAGAAAAAAAAAAAAAAAGAAAAATGTGTTGGATTTTGTGTGATCCTATACAATGAACTTGTAAATTATATCCTATTTGGATTGTTTCTTCTTTGTTTCGTGTCTTCCTTCTCAAGTTTCTTGTGGGCACAAATTAATAAAGATAATTTTTAACTACAGGACTTTCTTTCTTCTTAGATATATATTTATCTGAGATATTTTTTGGATTTCCTTAAATTTCTATAGATGGGTCTGCTTGGCCAGTCTGATGTACTGCCACTAAAGCTATCAAGCACATATCCAGCTAAGACCTTGAATAAAGGTTTATAATTTCTTGTTCTTCTACACTATGGCTGTGCTAAAATTCTCTTCCCATTTATCATTACTTCCCATAGACATCTTACAAACTAAACCTTTCTTAGCCGCTGGTTCATTGTAAAACTTTTTTATTTTATTTTAATTTTTACAGTTGGGGTCTTGATCTGTCACCCAGGCTGGAGTACAGTGGTGTGATTATAGCTCACTGAAGCCTCAACCTCCCAGGCTGAAGCAATCCTCCCTCCTCAGCCTCCTGAGTAGCTGAAACCACAGACATGTGCCACCACACCCAGCTAATTTTTTAATTTTGTGTAGAGACGGGGTCGTGCCATGTTACCTGGGTTGGTCTTGAACTCCTGGGCTCACACAATCCTTCCTCCTCGCAATCCCAAAGTCCTAGGATTATAGGCATGAGCCACTACACTCAGCTAAAACTTTAGATATACATTATTATGGACTCACTTATTCTCTTAATAATTACAAAAACATTTTTAAAGATAGCTTTTTTTTTTTAGTCAAGTCTACAAAAATTGCACAAGTTTTAAATCTCTGCACATGACTGTGCACTTTATGGACCCAGGTATGGAAGTACAAAGAGAGGATCATGAAAAAGTAAAGTATTCGAAATTTATTGATATCTTCTGAGTTACAAGGCATTGGTATCATAGACTTTCACAGGCCTTGAAATTAGCAGTTTAGTTCAAGTTTACCTAAATCTCCAAGGAGCATTGGGATTCAGGTGACGTCTTAGCAATAGATGCAAACCTAACTAGCAACATGCAGTCAATTAGTAATTAACAAATACATATTAATAATGTATAGTCCAAAATTAGCCAGGCCTGGTAGCACATGCCTGTAATCTCAGCAACTTGGGAGGCTAAGGCAGGAGAATCACTTGAACCTAGGAGGCAGAGGTTTCAGTGAGCCAAGATCATGCCATTGCACTCCAGCCTGGGCGACAAAAACAAAACTCTGTCTCAAAAAAAAAAAAAAAAAAGTACAGTCAATTAGTAATTAGTAAATACTTATTAGTGATGTGTAGGAAATTCAAAATTAGTACTAAATACTTTTTAGTGAAATGTGATCAGTGAGGCTCATGGGAGGCTGCTGGGGGCTTGTCTCTCTGCCCTCTCGCCAGCACTCCTGAGAATATCAGGAAATGGGGCAAGTATTCTTTTCATAAAGTTGTATTAAAAGTTTAATTAACCTAAAGTGCTACATTAAAATAACTTTTCTTTATCCTACAACATTTAAATATGATCAAATTCAATGTTTTGAAGGGAAAAGTGTTAGTTTAAGTCAGCAAAAATATCTATCTACTGTTGGAACTTCAGTTACATTTCAACTCTTCTTCAGTTTAACCATCATCTTTCTACCAGTTCTGGTCCCACTTTTGGTGTCTGAGGCTACTACCTTTTCAAGTCCTCACCTTGGGAAGCTGGAAGATCAAGAAGCAGTTATTCTCCCAGGCTAGTGTCCCCACCCAGCACACTCATATTGCCAAGGGGAAGGAATTCACTGTCTACCAGATAAACAATCTCATTTCCCTTCCAATCACTGTTGGTTTTCCTTTGTTGCTAGAGTCACTTCCCATATCTACAGTGTCTCTTGAGAGAATCTCAGTCCTCTGAGTCCTACTGATTCTACATTACTTCCCTGCACTATTCCCTTGCTAATAAAAGAGGCATTTCTCAAAGGAAGAGCTGAATCTAAATGAAACAATGTATTCATTAAAAAAAAAAAAAAAAAAAGAAACAAAGATTTTTACTGT